>NW_013952973.1:222834-233037 GCF_001266775.1 Austrofundulus limnaeus
AATGTCAGAAGCAGCTAATTTAATGGTGGTTCCGTGATGATATTCTAATTTTGGAGCGACGTCAGTAAATGTGTCCCACAACCCAAAGGAGAAGAGGTGCACTGCGTGTTCTGACCCACAACATGCTGCAGCAGAGCTGCTAACAGGAGATGACGAAACAGGTATGATTTCAGTTTATTTAGCTCAGCAATGGTGGCCTGTGAAGTCCAAAAAAGTGCATGTTTAAAGCAGTTGGTTCGGTTAGAGTCCGGTCTGTATTCACACCAGAAGCAAACTGAAGCGAACCGCACCAGAGTTCGTTTGGAAACGGACCGAGACCACCTCAAAAAGCGGGTTTCGGTCCGGTTGTTTGATCCGCACCAGAGTTCACATGAGTGTATTCACACCTGCACAAAAGGTCTGGACCAACGCTGGAAACAAACTCTGGTTCGTTTAAAGCGGAGCAAATTATCAGGTCTGAATATGACCTTAAACTCAATTCACACCTTAGTCCTAATCCCTGACCCACCAAGAGTATATCCCCCAATGGAGACTGGGCTGTTTCTCTCATAAATAAGAGTGGGTCCTCACCAGGCTGTGCGTACCAAGAAAATGGTCAAAAATCATCACCACAAGGTAGCAAAGACATGTACACACACACACACACACACGCACACACACTCGTATCACGTCTTTCTGTCCAACAAACAAGCAGGCCTGCTTATCCTGTGGCACCTTCTGGTCCGGATCACGGAACATCCAGGGAACTATAGACGTAACTCTGGATTAGTTACAGCTTGAACAGGTGAGCTCCGACATGTTTAGACCTATTTACAGTCAAATCCTTTCGTAAAGAATTGAAGAGGGTTTGCAGAATAAACGATTTAAAAAAGTCACGTGAAGAAAAGAAGTTTTCACTGAGAAAAAAAAGACAATAAAAAAACCTGTTCCTAATCTTGACACTCATCTTGGACCAAAACTTGTTCTTAGATAGATAAGACGAGATAAACATCTCTCTCTGGTAATTTCATGCCTAAAGACAGCTTTTTAGAGTTTGTGCCACGCAAGACAAATATATGTTCAAAGGAAAACTGACAGTATTTGAGAGAAAATAAAAGCCATGAACAGCTGCTAACGCTCACCTGAGTTTGTTTACCTGTACAAACAGTAACAAAATACAGTAGGCCCACAATGGTGGCGTCTGACAGAGACGTGTGGCATCATGCTCAGATCTACTGAATAACGTCCACAGATAAAAGTGCTGTGTTTACATTGAGCAAGTACCTGCATTTCTGAATTTAGTACCTTTAAAACAAATGATCACAGTTAAATACCTACAGGATATGAACTCACACTGCCCATGGCACATTTCTGATGCTTACATAAACTTATATTAGAGTGTACAAAGAACAAAACTTAGTAAATTTATGAAGATGTATTTGTTTCATTTTAGGTCAAATGCCCCAGATTTGTATCTCCCTTACAAATATTTTTTAATATTTAGATTTTCCATTTTATGTTAACTAAAACCTTTGTTGTTTCTTCTTATTTATTTCACATCAGTGTTAATTAACTCTTACATACAAAGAAAGGAACTGCGGTAAATACTGGCAGATTTTAATGATACATCATTCTCTGTCATTCTCTGAGCAATCGGGAAAATATGTCTGCGGGAAAATAAGTCAGTGGAGATTTAGAGTAAAACTTCCACTCAGTCATAGTTTGTCAGTAAAAATAAGTCATGACTTCTTCAGTAACTTGATTTTATTATTATTTAAGAAAGTTAATGACACAGGTAATGGTATTAAGCTCACACTAGAATAAACGAGTTAGGCTGTAGCTTTGAGTTGTTAACTATTTACTGAATGCTGTATTTTCTTAGATAATTGATTTGAAAATTAACCTCTGATCCTAAAGACCCTTTTACTATTTGATATTTGTAATCCAATTAAAATAAGAAGTTGCTCTAAGGCACATATTGTGCTAGTGGGATTTTTTTAATTTACATATAGAGATTCATTTAATAAGAAAAGAAGAACTGAAAAAATGTCTCCTTTTTTTTGGTCAAATAAAATATTTTTGCTCCACAACTTGATTTATTCCCTGTCAGAACTTTAAACGATACTTTAATGGTTTCTCATATTTTTTTTAAATCTTATATTGGAAATTAATAAATCAAGCTGTAAAAGTAAAGTATTTTAGTTTTATTTAATGTTAGTGTTCATGAGGACTAAGGCATTTGCATATGTTTTTTAGCATCATTTATTATTTAATATCAGGGATACCTGAGAAAAATATTTTTTTTCTTTTAAATCTTTTGTTTTTCTTGAACTAACCGAACGATTTTATTCAAAGCCTTTTTGTGATAATATTCCAAAGGAAAGGCTCTTTTACTTTTTTCATTGTGCATCTCTTTAGCTTTGCTGCTTCTAAAGTGCTTTTTAAATAAAGTGGTAAGGTATGGCAAAGGAGAATAGCCCTGATAATCTTCAACTTTTTGATTATTAATTTTGCTTCATATTGTAGCTGCTTCTGATAAGGATAAATGGATCTGTCAGACTTTGTGAGATCAGAGTTTCCGCTTCAGAAATGTAGCTTAAAAGAATAAAATAACTGTTATGACAGTTGGCTCTTTTGGATTTTTATTTATGGGCCAATCCTCTGAGCACACGTTTCGTTGTGCACTGTTACAGACACAATTAACGTGCTCACGCACATGCTTATTCCCAGTAACACTTTCCCGTGGCTCGGTCCCGCTTCTGACTGATTGGGGGTGACAGAGAACAAAGGAGAAGATTAGCAGATTGAGCCGCAGGTCAGGAGGAGGTTTAGTCTCTAACTGTGAGTGCGGATGGACGGGTGTCGTCCAGGGACACCGCTGCACCATGCTGAGCTGCGTGTTCTCAGCCCGGTGCACCAGACCTGCACGGTGTGGGATGTTTGTGTTTCTGTGTAAAAGTCTTGGACATTAGAGGACGCCACAGGCTAAATAAATACTGTTTAAAAAAGCTACTTTTATTTTGAAAGAAAACACAGATAATGTAGTGCTGTTTGAGTTGTTAAATGGATATTTCCAACACTGTAAATTTAATTTAATTCAATTCAAAATTGTTTCATTGATCCCAAAGGGAAATTACAGAAAAGTGAGGTTTTGTGTAAAGGTTATGAGTGATTTATATTTCACCTGTTATAGATCATTAATACAGATGAACAAAGCATCTCCACTTTCTACTGTTATTAAGAATTATTGTTTAACTGTCCATTTATTGGGAGTTGCCATGTTGTATCTTTGAAGACAGTTAGAACAATCTGGACAGGGGGCTTGATATGAGAGTCCTGTCTACGCACCCTCTTAACCCACTATAAGCTGCATGCTCGATTGAAACTGCTGAAATCGGCTCTTATTGTCACAATTGCATGGCTAAAATTACATCGTTTTGTTTGCAGCTTCGAGTCTGTCACAACTTGTGAACTTTTCACTCCTCTCTGCATAAGAAATGATCACGTGATTGGTCAGAAGTTCGTGGGCGTGTTTGTTTATGCTGAAAGCGTTCAGACGTCGCATTTTGCTTCAACTACTCTGCTTTCAGAATCCGACCGTTGTCCCCATGAAGCAGACTTTTACAAAGATGGTCAAACGGCCAAAAACTCATGGATGGAAAGAACACAGACGTTACGCACAGAGGAATCTGTCTACCAAAAACTGGAGCTTTAACTGGGATGGATTTGTGGACAAAATAACTGTGGATATCAGTGTATTTAAAAAGAAAATTACCCCCCAGTGTAGACTCCAGTGGAAAGAACGCCATGCAGTGAAACAGTTTCAGGCCGTGAAAGGTGTTTGTGAAAATGAACATCAAGCAACCACATTGACCACGCATCAAACGTTGGGCCTCTGATCGAGTATACTGGACTCTTAACAGGCTGTAGTACTGTCAAATGTGTAATGTAACACTTATAAAGCCTCTGTGCCACCAAGTGTGATTGTAACAGAAGTGGGTCAGCCGACATGAAAACAAAAACCCGTGGTGACAATACTGTGCTACCACCTGAACAACAAACAGATTTATTACTGAGGGAATGTTGATGGTGACACAGAAACTTTGTAGTTTGTTAAAATTGACAGGAGTTAATTCATACATCTCACATTTCATCATTTTATCACGCAGAGTTCTGTTGTGGCCCATTCTGACCCGTCAGCTCTGTGCAGCCATTTCACAGAGCTGTCTTATGAAAAGAGTTTATAGATGTAGGATTTAAAATCTACTGCAGCCAGCTGCTAGGGGGCACTTGTCCTTTATGGCTTCAACTTCTACTTTCCAGTCCTGTCTCTAGTTATAATATACATGAATGTATTAATGTGAAATCTAACTGTCTAAACTGAAGTTCTCGTTCAATGAAGCAGCTCTGTTGTCCTCCACCTATATTTTCAGTTCCAGGCTGAGTCATTTCTACCTTCTCCTCTCTGTCAACGCTCTCTGGTTTCATTTAAAAGAGTCGATCATCAGATATTGTCCAAGATTAACCTTCAGGGTGGATAAGAGTTTATCAAATAATGTCTAATGTTTAAAGTCAAAACTTCCTGTGGCTCATGCACACAGTATTTAACAGAGCTTGATACCTGCTATCCATATCACAGCACACACTTGTTTGTGTATACTGTAATTTTGTGACTTTTTGCGAGAACAAACAAAAGTGTTAAGCTGTGGCATCTCCAGTGCAGCCAAGAATTATTTAATCTTTCTGACAGAAAAACAGTGTACTGTGAAGTTGATTGACAAGTTCTTAAATGATGTTTGCAGATTTACTGTGTAAGTGGGTCTACTCGGATTGTTTTGATGTGTTAATACTGTATTTTTTGTCTTGATTTCTTGTTTTTTATCTTTAAACTGCTGGTTATTTCATAGCACATATTTATATTTGCAGAAATATTGTAAAATGCAGGAAGTGACCCCCTGCTGCACTGACAGTGACAGCTGCTGCTACCAGTCGGACTTTCAAATAACTGTAAAACAGAAACCTGTGTTCTGCGAAACTGACGATAATGTCAAGACTTGTAAAAAGGTATTTCCGTAATTCCACTATGATTTTTTTATGGAGGTGCTTAAGGACAGCAGCAATCCACTAGTCATTAGCGCAGGAGTCCTGATGTTTTTCCAAAGTCAGCCAAATCACAAAGCTATCCACAGCAGGTAAGATATTAATTCTTAATCATTTTAATGAGACCAGCTCAAATTGTTCAAAACATCCATTTAATATAAAAGCATTTAAAAATCTAAACACTGTCTCGAAGCTTCCTTACAAAATGAACAAAACCCATTGTGTAAATCCCCACTCAGCTGTCCACGTTTCATCTTGCACGCGCCGAGAAACGGCATGCTGTTAGTTTTATGAGTCCAGCTTCTTCATCATGAGTGCAGCCTCTAATTGCTGAACAGTGGGGTTAATTTTGAAGCTAACCAGGAGCGATGTCATCCCCCTGCTCCCGCCACAATGGGCCTCATTGGATTAAGTTCGAGCAGGCTTTGTTAAAAGCTGGTGCAAATCTAATCAAGGAGGAGACCTCAATTATGCTCGCATGTACTTAAATGATCAGATCACTAAAAACAGAGGAGGGGGTTGGCTAGTGTAGGAATGCAATCAGCAGCCATTAAGGCCAGTTAATTTTAGCTGATGGCGGCTTTAAAATGAGATCCAGGATTTTTACAGTAATGAGAATACTGTAATTATGAGGATGGGATGTTGGTGTTTTTGCAACAAGCGTTTTTTTCATGGTCAGTTAAATAGTGCTCACAAAGGGGAAGCTGACACAAGTCTCAAAGGTGTTGCAAGCAAACTATTATTCTAGCCCTCCTATCCTTCCTTTAGCACCAAACTAAACTGTAAAACTAATTCACTGATACTCAGTTTAGAACTTTCTCATTGTTTATGAAGCCTGTCAGTACACTGTAATATCTGTAAACATATGTGGATTTTTTTCAGTTTTACAAACTTCTCTCCATCATTTTCCAAGTGTTCTTAAGAAGAAAACCCAAAAGGTTGGAATATTATCAATAAATGAACAGTAACTTGAAACCCACTTCCACTGCAATTTTTTTCAAATGGAAATTTGACGTTTTTAATGGGCTAACTTTTGTTGCTGTTTTTGAACATATTACAGTTAAAGTTAACCCTAATACTGATCAAAAAGGCAAGAGTTTTACTTAAGAGTGTAATGAAGTATGAATAAACCCATTTTAGAGTGTACAACCTTTGCTGAAGCTCCTGTCAGCCAAATAAAAATCTACTAATGTGAGATATTTTTTCAAAATAAGTTTGTTAAAGAAATATGAAACTGTATAACATATATCAAAAGTTGTTTGAAAAGGAATTGAAGTTTTTATTTTGTTTTGTTTTTTGATTATTATTGTTTGAAATAAATTGTGGAAAAAAGGGGCAGATATTATGAGATTTTACTTTCTTCTTTCTGCCTCCCTTCATTTCAAGTATGATTTTTTTTCTCTTTATTGTGTATAATTTTTTTAGTTTTATTTTTAAATGAAATGAATAAATGAATTAAACCTAAACCTATTTTAACCTAAAAATATCATATCTCAAAGTAAATTTTCAAACTTTTTTCTAATCTTTACCCAGAAAACAAGTAGCAACTTGGTTACGTTATATTTTGGTTTTCAGTCACAAGCTGTGTAAAGAAAAATATTTTTCCAACCTTAATGGACGTATGAGTGCAAAATGCATTCAAATCTAGGAGTGTGACGGAAAACCAAGGTGAATGCAGCTGTCACCAGCATTTTGCACTGCACCTGCAACAATGTCTGTTTTTGCGCTGAAGTGCATTAAATGTCTAAACAAGCTGTTGTGAAAAACAGTGTTTACCTAAAAGTCTGCTGTTTGACTTTTAAAGTGTGCTGTTCACGGAGCATGAAAAGAAAACTTAAATCAGTTTTGGTCCCAAATGTAGAAAACAAGAGCAGTCAGAAGTCAGAGTGTTTGCCTCACAGAAACTGCTTTTATGCTTGTTTTGCTCATTATTTGAAACTGTGGTTTAATTGAAGAAAATATTTGACAAATGACCTTGTTTTCAGTTCTTAAATAAATTAGAGTCATTTGTTCTCTTGAAAACCAGAGCTTTAAGTGAAGTGTTGAAGGAAGCTGAACAGCTGGAGGAGAGGCCATCTGCAGTCACTGCCTGTTTCAGAAGGTAAAAAGGTGAAGAGTTGTATTGTTTGCAGTCCATAATATGCTGGATCACTATGATCTGGGGACCATCCTCCGTGGCCTCTGAGTGCGACAGCTGAGACTGACCTCGACCTCTGACCGCTGTGAACCGTGACCGTAAAACAGGAAACAGTTATCCTGAATGTCAGGGAGTTTGGTGGCATTTGTCAGCAGGAGGCCTGAAGTCTGAGCAGATAACAGTTGGCGCCAAATGCGTGAAAAAAAAAAAAAGAACAACAAGAGCTCATAAATTAGTAGATTCACACAGACACAAGCTGGGGTTCTGTCCAACTTTTTACTGCCAGCTGTGAAAATTGAGTGGGAACATGCACATAAAAACTTTTGGATTATTATTATTTTTTTATTATTATTGATGAAAAATGAACGACTAAAACTGAATCGGTGACTAATGAAGGATCTTCTCCATTTGACAGCAGTTAGGGGAAACACCGAGACATTCATAGAGGTATCAGAAGTTATTTTGTCCTTTTTTTCTATGCACATATTAACTGATCAGCACCATGTTCAAAACGTTACTTTTATTCTGACAACAGAAACACTGAGAAAGACAGACAAGAACTATGGCACATGAAGTCGCTTTACTTGATTACCAGATTTGCCATGCTTTATAAGTCTGCATGAATTTTGCAACACATTCAAGAGAAAATGAAAAGACCTCATAGCTACTTATACATACAGAAATTTATTTGATCGGACTGAAATGTATTCTGATTAAATAATCCAAATGTAATATTTATATGGGCACAAAATTAATCCGATCATGATGAGCGTTTACATGCACCAGGCTTTTATTCAGAATAGAAGTACTGACATTCGTGGAGTTTTAAACTTCCCTTTAAAAAATACAGAAAAAGAAAATCTGCTTTTGTGTCTTCTGAGCACACAGAACAGACCCACACCAGGTTTTAATAACAGTGGAGGTAAAACTGCACTCCATGTTCCTACACTTTTGACCATCAAGGCATCCGATAATTTTGAATTCTTTCAAAGTTTTTAATAGAAATGTATCACTAACCAGCCAATTTTGCTTCCCCAACATACTGTATATGATATAGCTATAAGCATCTAGGCCATGCAGAAATACATCAGGTTGACATAGGGCAGACATGCGCAGTCAGGTACGTTTTTTACAACCAGAACAACATGATCATAATAAGTGTTTACATGCACACCGTTTGGATTATCAATCAGCACTCCTTTCATTCAGATTACAAATTCATTCAGATCAAGCTGAATATTCCACAATATTGTGTTTGGGGTGATTACTTATGTCCATATAGCTACTAAAAGACATACCTTAACTGTGATGTCTCAACACTCAAAACTGTTTGTTTTTAGTCATCGTCCCTTTACAGAGGAGAGGATGATGATGCGCTACAACTTAAAATGTCACGAGAATGTGAATGGTCTTTGCAAGGCTTCTGTGGGGTCCTCATAACTGTATTAAAACAGTGAGCTCTCTAATAACCATAATAATAGGCTGTAGAGGGTTTTTAGCAAAACTTCAGTGGTGAGATTATGGTTTATCATCAGGGTAGCAGAGTATTGAGCATATCTATAACAGTCTGGTGAACCAACAGTACTGGCCTAGCCTCATGCCTAGACAATGACCCCAGCACACATACTTCATGCTGGCAGCGCTTTGAATACTGTAACTTGTTGCAAAACCCTTAGCAATGAGGCTAATACATGCATCTTGTCCCCCTGCTTTTAATACAACCAATATAACAACACTATGTTTTCACCATGTACATACAAAAACCCATCCACTTTATTTACACGCCAATAAAAGCATCCTACCTCCTGGACACAGACCAGGAAACACTTGTTCTGAGGCTTTTAAAGCTTTTCTGAGGACCCATTTATTTTCTTTGGCTTATTTTTAAGATTTGGAGGTTCAGTTAGAGCCTTTTCATATATTGTGTTTCTGTATTTGCATCTATTATTTGTTTGTTTTTTGATGTCTTGACTGAACTGTGAAGCACTTTGGTCAGCTTTTGTTGTTAATGTGCTATACAAATAAATTTGACGTTGACATTGACAGGGTCAGTCTTGCTAGTTTTAAGGTCCCTACATGTTCCACTCAAAGCTGCAAAATCTGCTCTCATTGTTGCTGTTGAGTAACAAAAATTGTGTCATTTTGTTCCCAGATCAGCTTCTTCTCGACACAAGACTTGGGGTGAACTTTTTCTCTCAGGCGAATGTGTCGAGTATTACGTGATTGGTCAGAAGTTTGTTAGTACAGAAAAGTGTTCCAAGAACAACTCAGCTATTGTGTGTTCAAAAAAACTTAAATAATTTTGAGGAGCGCTTAGCTCAGAAAGTATGGCCATCTATATGACTCTTCCAAACACTTATAAAGGCATTCATGAACATGTCAGATACTAAATCACGTGAGACTTCCTGAAATCTCACGAGAATTCAATGTCCGAGGAAAAATCTCACGTGACCTCCAGAGAGACGTGAGTTCAGAGTAAATAAACATTTGCAACAAGGAAGAAACAATGTTGATCGTTTGTGGACTATTTTTTACCAGAAGAAAAACAATTCCATAGGACTTTTAACATCCAGCAGACTTTCTGGTGAGTCATGACGGTTTTTTGTCTTCTGTATTTTGGAATCCCCTCCGTGTTTACGTCATCTCGCTTTCTGATTGGCTACATGTCTCATTCACAGGCTGAGAGCTCAGGTGAACAACACACACACTGTGACATCGGGCCAAAAATTCAAACATGTTGAATATCCCTGATTTGAGGTTGGAGCGGTCCCAATGTCCGAGCCGACTAGACTCGACTCACTCTTAACTCACCACCCATGGTGGGAATATCTGCTGTGATTATCTTTAGAGCCATCACGATAATCTGGACTTCCTTAAGATTGTCCAACACATTCTCACTCCCGAGTCGTCACATATTGACGTTTTTCAAAGGTCCCTTTGCGTCCAATTTTGACGCATCAGGTACCCCCCTTGCGTCATATTTTGAC
>NW_013952973.1:233244-243292 GCF_001266775.1 Austrofundulus limnaeus
GGTTAATTTTACGTATCAGGGTTAATGGTTAATTTTAGGTACTAGGGTCTGGGACAGGATGTCTAAAGTGAATACACGTAATTTCACGCTTTGGGACGGTAGTATTTGTGCATTTTCTACACTTAGAAAAATTACGACAACAGATTCCGCCCCATCCCGTCAAAATATGACGCAAGGGGGGTACCTGATGCGTCAAAATTGGACGCAAAGGGACCTTTGAAAAACGTCAATATGTGACGACTCGGGAGTGAGAATGGGTTGGATTGTCATAAGGGCAAAAATCGGCCTGATTTTCTTGTAGTGTGACGCCATCCTTACGTGCACTACTGTTAGGATCACGTTTCCTTTCACAATTGACTGATCTCTCTATCCATCCTCATTGTCTATCAATGTTTTGTGTAAAAAGTTTCTAGTATCCGTAGCTTAATTTGTTGCACCTCTTTTCTCTTCTTTGTCTATTTTGATCTGAGACAAAAACAGTTGCAGACAGAAAAGCTCGAGCCCTTTTGTCCGATAAAAATCCAACATTAGATGATTAATCCAGTTTAAAGTCCAACTCCTCCTTCACTGTTCATTTCTCACTCTTCCTGCTCATCTAACCCGAGCATTACCTCATCAGAGGAGGCTCTGCCTAAAGCCACAGCAATCTCAGAACAGACAAAAGCGCTCATCTTCAGGAAGCCGCTGCCGCTGCTTGTGGTTTTGGCGAGAAGAGAAAAGGAGAGGAGCAGGGGAAAATGTGACTCAAGCCCACAGCTTCTTTCTTCTCTCTGCCGACTTCAGGATAAACGCAGGGATGAAGCGCAGAGGGAGGTGATATTTACAGCAGACCCCGTTTCAAGGGCAATAGAGGAGAGAAAGTGGGGCATGAGCTTGGGAGGTTTGGGAAGAAGCCACAAGGGTTGGTCTGTGCTGTTACTGGCAGAGGAGCTTGCACCGTGGACTTATGTGTAAGTGGGGGGAACTGCTGCTGCCTTGGCCCAGCCTTAAAACTGGGGTGGCTGCAGCTCCACGAGCCTCTGAAGGAAACCAGATGGGCCTCAGATGGGATGCTGATGAGGCATGAGTGAGCAGAAAACACAAGCAAGCATGTAGAGACAAACACAAATAAGCCGATACAGACGCAGCCTGACAAACCACTAAATGCAAAATCAAAAACATATAATCTGTTTAATCTCCACAGCACGTGAATGAATGGGTTGTTGTTTTTTCTCCGATATTTTAAATGTTTCAGACCAACAATTATATACTGTAAGTTAACAAACCCTAACTAGCTAGGCTCGAGAAAACACAATAAATCATCTTAAACATGAAGCTCACTGAGAAACACTTTGATATTTGGTCAATTATAGTGACGTTCGAGTCGAAAGAGGCAAAAAAATAAATAAATAAAGGAAGGAAAATGTTTTTAGGGAAAGCAAAGAGTTCATTAGATCAATAGTTTTACACACATCATCTCAACAACTGGGTGTTTTCTGTTTGTTTTTCTAACCTCTCATAAATGACTGCCATAACAGCAGGCATGTACAACACAGGAAAAAAAACCTTAGGCCCAATCCACACTGTTTTAGATATTAAAATTTTAATTTTCTGCTGTTTGTAGCGCTGGTTCAAATGCAAACTAATATTTTTATAAACCATTTTTAAAAAGGAAAAAGTCTGTTTTTGGTGCCTTTTATGTAGAGAAGAAATACAGAACTTTGAGAAACAATGAACACAAAGAAATTAAAAATATTTAGCAGACACTCATGATCACTTTGGATCACTTTATGTCCCAGAAACTAAAACAACAACGAAGCTGTTTTCACTGCTTTTACCACGGGTGTCTTGCTTCATTCTGCATTTGCTGTCAAGAATATTTCAGCTGAGAATGTTTTTATCTGCATTTTGATCTGTTCTTAATGTGTTTCTTTTCTTTTCTGACAGAAATATTTAGAACTTTTTTTAGTTTTGAATGTAATCAGCACAAAATGCTGTTAGTGCATGTTGCCAGTTTCAGATTTGATCAGATTGATCTTCGTCCACCATTAAACAGAGGTGGAGGCCTTTGTGTCCAGTTGTCCTCCTCCTACAACGCTGTTATTGCAAGTATTACTCAGCCCCCTGTGAGCAAATGTGTGAATCAGGGCCCCAATAATGACCAACACAAAGAGGGAAAGAAGGACAAAAACAAGGGGACGTTGAACCCCACTTACACTCAATACATACACAACAAAACACCAAATAACCACAGCAGCATCCAAACCAATAAGTCAGGTGATGGGGCACATGACCCTCTATGAACAATAGAGCTAATCAAGCCTATTATTAGGCTGATGGCCCTCTTTTGCATGTGACTAACCTGTTTGTCCACCATGTGGAGGCAGAGTTTATAAGGCTGAGTTCACCTGAAACTCATCAGACTGAAGAAGTCTCTTGGATGAGAGACGAAACGTTTTACTAAAGAAGAACCCATCCAGAGGACCTACTTCTTTTTTTCCTTTTCGATTTTTTTCTACCTGGATTACTGAGATGCATCAGGACAAGATTTGATCGTGTTTTCCTAATCTAAAGCCAAATTAAGACTCTCACTCTGTACACCTTGGAGATGACCAACATGTAATGCTCTGTCAGATTCAATGATTGTCTAAATCAACAGACAGGCCACCATGCAGTGCCCTGAAAACAGTTTCCGGAGACAGAAAAGCAGTAAATGGTTTCTGTCACAAAAGCAGGAAGATTGTAACTCTGTTAGAATAATCCACTTATTCTCTCATTGTGACTGGATACAACAATAAGATTTAGAGTTTCTGAAATATTTAAGGAAGTTAAATAAAAAAATCAAAAGTGGATTGTCCCCTGGACAACTGTTCATTTCATTTCTCTTAAACAAAAGGCACAAACACAGACTTGTGGTTTTCTGTAACATAGAGCACTTGATCACCAAGCTAAAAAATCAGCTGATGGGAGCACCAACTCATCCCTGACGGTCACAATCCAGTGAGATATCACCTTAAGATGTGGTCTTAGCACCAGGGGATCTACAGCTCTGGATTGTGATACGAGAAAACGAACATGAAACCTGAACCCTCAGATATGGGAAAGCATGCTCCCCTGCAGACCAGATGAACGCTGCGCATCTCTCTAAACAAAGATCCTCCAAGCCCGCTGAGAGTGAAACACTGGCAAGAATCAAACAAGCCACTTGTTGACCCAGCAGTGACACGACTCAAGGGCCACCAGAGAGTGCCTTAATAAGTATTCTTAAACAGGGGGGGATTAGCCAGATGGTCAGATCACTCTTTTTTTCCAACCTCTCCCATCTGTACATTTCCAGTGTTTCCCCCCCTCCTCGGTCTCTGCTGAAACCATTGAGACTGGCCGATGAGACCTCGGCAGCGTAATTCAGGCTACTGTTACCTACAGCACTATTTGACTCCAGATATAATCTTTATTGGTCACAGAGAGAAAGTCCATTAAAAGGCATACTGTAGGTCCCGGTGCTGAAAAGCTCCTGGAGTGATGCCTGCGAAAGCCTTTAAAAGACCCCTTTCTTCACATCAAGTGAAAGCAGCTATTGAGGGTGCACCGGGCAGAACAGCAGAGTGGAGGTCCGCATTTACTGAGACAAATCTAAAGCATTTTGGATGTGCCAATGGAGGGGTAAAAGATAGCGGACATACACTGCGGCAGATAAAAAAAATCAGACGTTATGTAAAATTAATGGTGCAAATCGTGTTCCGACACCAGCGAGAGCAGCTGGTAGAAAAGCTGGTTTGAAACAATGCTTGGAAAGATTTCTGCTTGTCTTTTAATGGGAACAATTATCCAAAGTGGCAAACAGTGGCACAGAACCTGGCAGGAATACAGTCAACCCATTCTCACTCCCAAGTCGTCACACATTGACTCTCTTCCAAGGTTCCCTCTGCGTCCGATTTTGATGCGTCGGGTACCCACCTCGAGCCAGTTATTGACGAGATAGAGTGTAATCTGTTGTCATAATTTCAGAATGTGTAGAAAATGCACAAAAACTAACCGTCCCAAAGCCTAAAATTACCTTTATTCACTCTAGACATCCTGTCCCTGACCCTAGTACCTAAAATTAACCATTTTTAGAAATTGTAGGAAATTCACGTGAACTACATGTTCCAAAGCATAAAATTACATAATATTCACCCAAGACATCCTATCCCTGACCCCACTACCTAAAATTAACCATTAAGCTTGATCCCTAATATTAACCATGGACTCCAAGTCAAAGACCCCTACACTTTGCATCCCAACGCGTCAAAACCGTACACCGAGGGAACACGGAAATTCCTGGTGCATCAAAAACTGACGCGACAGGTGTACCCGACTCATTAAATAAGACACAGAGGAAACCTTGGAAAAGCGTCAATATGTAACGTGTCGGTAGTGAGAATGTGTTAGTCCAAGAAAACACTCGTCATAAGTATTAGTGAGAGGAAACTTACAGATTTAAGAGACTTCAGCTCCAAAAGCCTCTTCTCACTCGTGAAGTGCTTTAAAATTCATGAAAGTTGTCTGGAAAAGAGGAAACAAAACAGGAAGTGGTATTTTTGTTATTGTTGTTCGGTGAACCCATAAAGAAATAAATTGTTCAAAAGTTCAGTTAAACGATGCAGAAATACATCATCATCAGAACACCGATTAATTACTGTACGTTCCTGCTGACAGAGTGAGCTTTGACAAAGTCTGAGATGTTTTAAAATGGAAACGGTTCGTGTCGTGATAGTGGTCCCGGCCCACCTGAGAGAACTTCTCTGTGTCCAGTGTTTGAGACAGAACAGAGGTCCTGTGTGAAGTCTGCAGCCGAGCAAAACAGAGGATCAGTGTGTTTCCCCTCACGGTCCGGGTCATTCACACACTCACATACCACGCAAAGCCTAACAAACAAACAAGATCTTTTTTTTTTTTTGCGTTCAGCTTTGAAGATCAAAATCCTGTCACGATCCCTCATATTCCTGTAAATTCTGGTTATATCCGTCGTTTTCTTCAGCCTGACCTTAGCAGAACACCGGGACTCTGAGAGCTGACCCGGGGTCAGCTTTAATACGGCCTCGCACCAACTACAAACAAAGGCAGAGGTCACAGAAAACAGATCGTAACATCAAAGAGGTCAAACAGAACCCTTTGAAGGGTCCGAGGTCAGGGCAGGACTGCCTCAGTGAGGAGACAGAGAGCCCCACATTGGTGGATGATGGCAGATAGTCCTAATTAAGAGTGGGCGGTTGCTAATTCAGGATGGAGACAAACTTCATGAGAGTCTGTACCTCCACAAACAGACTGCAGCGGCATTCAACATCACCAGTGCAACTTCCAAGTTGTATGAAAACGGGAATACAAACAAGCCTTTGATTCTACAATTTGAGGCTAATTGAGAACAATGAAGGAAAAAAAGCTAACACTAAGAGCGTGTATGATCTTTTATTCATGTCTGTAATCAACCAAATGATTTTTTCTTTTCTGGATGAATTTTTTTTTTCTCTCAGGGCACCATTAAAGACGATTCTAACCACAGCAACTCAAAGACTTCAGCACAAAGAAGCTCTGATAATAACGATGAATAAACTGCATCATAAAAGAATGTATATATTTTAGTGTATTTTGTCTGCAAACACAACTAGAAAACTTTTTTTTGCCTTGTTGAAGAGATTTACAAGTCCACATTTTGCAGCTCATTGACTTTGAGATGAATTTGCCTGATGTTTGTTCACACTCTGCAGCTCTCGATGACCCGTCTGAACACGTTCCAGATGTCTGCCGAACCGGTTCTTGTTTTTTTGAAGCTCCCAGTCCCCCCCATACACACCTCCCGTTTCACACACCCTGCTGCTCATCTGCAGATGACAGGTCCAACACCTGGAGGATGATGGGTAATCAGAAAGACAGCTGGATACCCAGGAGTGGAGACCCTAAAACCCCTGCTAACTAACACACACACATTCAGAAAGAGCTTGGTGTGTGTGACAGGATGCACTTGTTCAAATTTGCATGTAATCTTGAAAAACGAAGAGCTTCAGTTAAAGGCCTAGCATTGCTTAAAGGAATGCTGGCTTTTATGCTATGTTTTTAGGCTACAGCTGCGTTTACACTGCAGGTCTTAATGCTCACTTCTGATTTTTTGCAAAAAATCTGATATATTGGTGTGAACATTCACATTATATTTTAATACGACCTCCATCAGACTCCATTGTGAACTTTACACTCTCACTATGTGTTTACAGAATTAGCTTAGCATGGATGCTACACGTTAGCATTTTGATTCCGATTTTTGTGCAAACAGAGCAAATTATCTGAAATTCTTGTTTATTTCACTGTTTGCATTTTAATCTGCCTATGGTCAACTGCATGTATTTTTGAAACAAAGGCAATCTGTTAAAACTAAAATATCGATCCGGTAAGTATCGATACAGTCCGCAACTAACGTTATCACATATTTCTGTGGATTTGCAGTCATCCAGGACATGGAAAATCAGAATCTCCATGACTATCACAGCTATTTTTATGTCAATATCTATAAAACTGACTAACTTGCAGCCATTTTTGTTTTGGCTAATGTAGCAGCTTTCTTGAATGGGCTCACCTCCAAAAGTTTTTTAATTTTAGATACTTTCAGCATTTACTATCTGAAAGTCTCATTAAAATACAGTGGATCGTTTAATATTTTGCTAACAGAAAACCTGAGTTGCCTCCTGGAGTTAATGCTAAAGCTTTAGGCAAATATCTTTTACAATAAGTAGCACTTGGAATTTGTGTTGTGGATCAGTCTCAGCTACTACCACACCAATTTTGTGCACAATATCTTTAAAGCCGACCAAATAACAACAAATTTGTGTTTTCTAAAATTAGTTGACTGTGATCGTCAGCTTGAATGGAGTTGGCTCCAAAAGTTAATCACTTGTAGAAGTATATTCATTTATTATTTCCTGCAAGTTTCATCCAAATCTACCCTGTGGTTCATGAGATATTTTGCTAACAGACAAACACATGAATACACATATTGTCTTTCAGTGCAGTCTCTGTGTTCTGGAGCCTCAAACCGGGTTGGGCTAAAGGGCGGGAGGTAATAGAGCCATTCTGTGCTCCTCCTGACAACTGGGGGAAGCAGCTACCTTTTTGGCCCGCCGTCCAGCAGCTGTGAAACACTACGTGTTCCAGCTGCAGCGGCTCAGAGCAGAAACTTGCAGAAACTAAAAGGCCAGATACTTGTCTGAAGACAAACACTCATGTGTCACCTTAGCATTAGAGATAGTGAAGAATGACGCGAACAGATAAACAGTATTATGCTCCCAGCAGGGTTTGAGCCGACACAATGAACGTACACACTGACACAACAAAATATGCACAGCCCCAAATGCCATCTTGTTGCAGCTGTCAGGGCCACTTGTGCGGACGCAGACACTTCGGCGTTAGAACAATGGATCTCTATCAGACAGAGGATATCTGAAGAAGCTCAGAGCCACATGGGGCCCCCTGCTCCATCTTCCAGGGTTTCACATCAGCCAATGGGCAATTAAACTAAAAGAAGGTCACTTGACCCATAAATGATGAGCTCATAGCAACAGGCCGACCATCAGAGGACCGCTGCTCATGTTCAACCACATCTGTGATCAGGTCTTTTGTTTTCTCTTAGGGAGAAACTTGCCCTCCCATAAACTCCAAGTCCTTAATTCATCACATTTCGCCCCATGAAACTTGTTTATTTAGAGGTTCTAAAGGCTTTGGTTTACTTTGGTCTTTTCTAATGTTAGATGATGAGACATTACTTAATTTGGATTTTACTGGAATATTTTCATATCTGCTGTTTTTTTAAGTCATATCCTAAGTCCTATCCTGAATCCCAAAGGTTGTACCTCACTGACCTGCAACCGCTGATGAAATAGTTAGTGACTCAGACTTTTGGGGAAATGGTGAGAAAGTTGGTGAATTTTTGTTTTGTCAGAGAAGGGCTTCCATACAAAAGTCAAAACACAAGATGGGTCGGAGACACCCATGGGGACTTTGTGATTCTTTTGAGATAAAGGTTAAAAAGACAAGAAACAAAACCTAATACCATCAAAATATTCTATTTTAAGCCTACGCAGCCCTAATAAGATTTGCTTTAGTCAATTTCTTTTAACTAACTCTCCACCCCTACTTCTCACAGCTATGTCTGGAGGACAAAGTCAGCCGTGACGTCCCATAAAACATTTTGGATTTAAAAGAGCAGTTTGGCAATTTTACGTGGAAAAGTTTTGACCAGATATACGAGCTGTCGCCAGCTCTTTGAACAAGCTCAGTTTGGAGGTTTTACTCTGTTGATTGTCAGATTGTTCCTTTTGGCCACTAAATGACTGGAACAATATTTCCTGATTAGATCAGACGCAGTTTAAATTGGTTATTTTCAAAGTTGGGATTTGGACCCCACTATGGGCCATCAAACACTGAGTTTAACAAGAAGGTTTAGGAAGAGAAGATTACCAGTGGCATTTGTAGCTCTAACTGTTACAACAAGATAAAAACACAACTGATTTAAAACATATCTTTTCAATATTTACTGTATATAATGATGTTAAAGTGCCTTTTAGCAAAGTATTCACCCAATCGTTGGAGTCATGAGTCTGTGGGACTTTTTTGTGGGTTGGAAACTGAAAACTTTAAGAAGCAGAAGGTTGGGCAAACTACAATGGATCACTTTCAAAACCCAGAACAAGTGAAGGTGGTGTTTGCATGAATGAAACACTTTTAACTCCCCCTCAGAAACAGCCTGTTTAATAAGTCTGGTCTTCAGTTGCCGCAGGCAGGAAATATTGTTCAAGTGGGAGAGGGGCAAGTGGCAGCACATACATCTGAACCTCAGTGCTCTGCTCACTGGCTATCCTTAAGAGATTACATTGTGCTGCTCACCATTGTCCAACTCCTTCCAGACAAAGCCTGCTCCGCTGTGCAAACAGTGCGCCTCGGAAAGATTGTAAAAACAAGAGGTGAACGTCAAAGACAAAAGTGAATAGGATCTCTGCCTTCTTTGTCGAGCCGGGGAGGTATGCACAAACACATCGCTGCGTGACAGAGAAGAAAGGAAGGCCTTGTGAGGAAAAGGAGTCGCAAAAAGTTGGAGTGTCTTTGCATGAAAAGGCAAATACCGTGAGAAGTTGTCTGCCTGACTCCTGGGTCTATACAAAAGCCCCTCCCTCCACAAGGGTTTCAATTAAAGACCCCCCGGGAGCACAAAGAAAACAAAACACGAGGAACGGTGGAAATGATGAACGTTAAGGACGCAACACAGCACTGAGGGCCAAAAAAAAAAAAAGAGCTAAAACAAAACGAAGGTACCAATGAACATTTTCATTCCGATTCAGCAAATGTAAATCAGAAGCACAAAGAGCAGCCAGCTCGCTCTGAGCCTAGAGTCAACCTGGACTGGACCCGAACAAGGCTCAAACTGTCAGGGGCGATTAATAAGGCGACCTCAGCCCCCCCACCTCTAATTTACAAGGCCAGCTCCAGCCTGTAATTAATTGCTGCGTGCATAAATGTAAATGAGTCCGGTGGGGAGCAGAAAAACGGCTGTCAGGCCAATATTCAAGCAGGGAGCAATTTGTGAGAGAGGGGAATGATTTAGAGCATGGTGCACAAATCTGCTGCCGAGGTTGACTGTGAGCAGAGAGGCTTGTTGAGATGAAGGAGGTCGGTCGTCAGGCGGGATTTAAAAAAAGACAACTCGAAGGGAAAAAAAACCTACAAGGGCAGTAAATTTCTCTGGGTTTATTTATTTATTGCAGGTCAGATGTAAGGTTCATGTTGTAAATGTTACATGTTGCAATTTTATCAGCCGCTGCTGAAAGGCAAAACGAGATCATGTTTTTGACTGTGTCCGTTTGTTTGTCTGTGGTGTTAGCAAAAAAAATGAACCATTGGTCAGATCATTAAAAATACCTTAAATTTAATTCTTTGTGCAAACTTTGGAGTGATTGTAGCTGAAAGTCATTCTATATATATAGATAGATAGATAGATAGATAGATAGATAGATAGATAGATAGATAGATAGATAGATAGATAGATAGA
>NW_013952973.1:243532-244979 GCF_001266775.1 Austrofundulus limnaeus
GATAGATAGATAGATAGATAGATAGATAGATAGATAGATAGATAGACAGATAGATAGATAGATAGATATAGATATATAGAGTGTGTAAGATCTTTGCTTAAAGCTTTAGCAAAGGCCTGTTAGCAAAACATCTGATGAACCGTTGGGTATATTTGAACAAACTCCTAGGAAGTATTCATTGTAAAATACAGTTAACCAACATATTACGTAATCACTTAAATTAATCCATTTCAAAATGGCCACCACAGCTAATCTATATCAACTAAAAATTGCTATGTCAGTCAGTTTTACAGATGTGCAGCTAAAATTTGATGTGGAGGAAGCTGAGAGCACATACTGTATTCTGAGAATGATTCGTTCTTTGGTTTTCCCATTTCAAAATAAAAGCACAATAAAGAAAACAACAGTGTTGGGGTTTTTTGTTTGGTCCTTTTGTAAAACCTAAATACAGTTGTAAAATTGAACTAATTAAAAACACAGTGTTTGGTTTTTGCTTCATCTATCAAAAGCCAATTTAAAATGTCTTTCATTTCATACGTAGCAATACCAGAAATGACGGAAGTGTCCAAAGAAGATGAGTTTATAGTGGCTGGAAGAAGACTGTTTAAAAACAGAAAACATTGGTTGCAATCGAATCCTTTTCTCTGAAATATTAAAGCAATTTTATTTACGGCTAGATCAGCAGCTCTCAGTAAGAAGTGTCCACTCCTCGTAAACAAGACAAACATCTGAGAAGTGAAAACTTAATGCTCCAGTTCTGCCAGAAAGACCCAAATAGTGCACTAAAAATTTAAAAGCTTCTCTTTGCTTTAACCATTAAAATGATAAAAGGTAGTCTTTTTCCATTCTGATTATTTTTGCAAATGTCGTTCTAATTTTGTTTTAAAACTAAAATAATTTAAAACCAAAAACTAGATTATTATTTTTTCTCGTTTTATTTTGAAACAGAAAACCAAATAACAAATGTAACACTGATTCTCAGCCTTTATTTGTGACCAGAGTTTGGCTGATTTATAACACATTTACAAAGTAAATGTCTTTTTCCCCCTTTTATATTAAACTTACAATCATTCTTTTGCGATTTTGCTTCTTTGTTCCCAACAGACTGAAGTCAAAGTTATTCAGCCACTAAATCTACATTTATCAGTCCCTAAAATGCTCCTTTTGTATCTGAGGCTGTCTATCAAAAAGCCTTTTTTACTTGGACACTGAAAAAACATTTTTTCATTAAGCAGAAAAGATGTTCTTCAAAACTCCTGCATGTTTGTAGACTTCAATTTACAGATCGGAACGTAAGGACATTTTTAAGGTTGTAATATTCCAAAAGTATTACATTAAATTTGTCCTTTTATTTATTTTTTTATTTGATTTATTGATTCAACAGGAAAAGATKACTAAAAATCAAGCCTGACTCAGCATAATTGCTGTTTTACAGCAGGTTCCTGTT
>NW_013952973.1:245463-247286 GCF_001266775.1 Austrofundulus limnaeus
CACACACACACACACACACACACACACACACACACACACACACACACACACCACAGGGATCTCAACAGCATCCTTACGACATGAGCTTTTGTTCACGACGGTTCTTTACAAAAAGTAAATTACATTTTCCTGCAACCAGCCTCCAACAATAACAGCTGACATCAAGGTCAGCCTACGTATGACTCCTGTTTTTAGCAAGGAGACACAGTTTCAGCTCCTGCAGAAAGAAATCAAGCAGACTGCTGAGGCGGCAGTTTTCCCTCAAGCTTCACCAGGAACCATCAACCTCAGGCACCGTGGAAAAATATATTTTTTTTATTTGGCCACAAACTCCTTTTAACAATAAGATAGTGTTGACTGATTATTGCCCACCGCCATGCAAAGTGAGCAGTTGTATAACTGTCTCTGTGAGTGTGTATGCCTTTGTTTGTCTGTTAGCAAAATATCTCCTAAACCACTGGCTGGATTTTAATGAAACTCACAGAAAGTAATCACTGGATAGACGTCTGCAATTGATTAACTTTTGGAGTCTGCTAAATTTGAAATGGTCGCGAAAACAAATCAAATTTTGCAAACACAAAAATGAACACAACTCAGTCAGTTTTACATATATTGAGCTGAAACTTGACATGGTAGCAGCTGAGCATCAATCCCAACACATATTTTGAGCAGGACAGATTGCACAAAATGTTTTGTTAAAAAGATCACATCAGGTGTTTGAGTTAAAACATTATGACTGTTAGCATAATATCTTTTGAACCACTGAATAAATTTTAATTAAACCCTCAAACAGTAATCAATGTATGACACAGACAATCAGTTTTAGAAAACACATAGATGTTATTAACTAAAGCAAATTTACATATATTGGGTTAAAATTTTGTGTGGTGGTAGCTGAGAGTCATTTACAACACATACTCTGAGTGCAAACTGATCATGCCCCGTGTGGCAGGCAATATGCATTTCTTCAAGGAATGTTAGTTTCACTTGAAATAGTTCATTTTTATAGACTCAAAAATATAACTAAATTTGGATGCGTTCAGGACATGTGTGATAAACCCAATGTGAGTTCTGAGCCACACAGTTTATCTCCATCCCTGGTCATCCCATAAATAAATAAATAAATAAACTCTACTGAACATCGTCTCATGATGACACTGGCTCAATTAAAGGCTACTTCAAGGCCTGGAAGCCATGGCAACGCCCTGCGTGGTCCAGCTGGCTGGAGACCAGATAAATCTGGGCTTTGGTTCAGTGGGTGGGACTGTGTTATCCCGGCCATCACCACTTCACCGCAAGAACATTTCAGAGGCCTCGCACCCCAAAAACCCACCCTGCCACGCCCTATTACTCCAAGGCACTCCGAGTGAAGAGAGGGTTAGGAGGAACAGGACCAGAGGAGACACTCACGGCCATTGTTTGTTCCTTTTGTCACAACTTTCAATTTGTTTGTTTGTCCGAGTGAGGACAAGGTTTCAGACAGCAGAGAGAGGACACCAGGAAGGACGGGACAATGCAGTTTATCTTGTAAAATAATCTACGGTTCACTTTGTTAGGAGCAACAGCTTCAGTTTTTTTCTAATCAATAATTGTGGTCCTTCTTTTCCAGCAGGAGCAGAATAAAAAAAATCTATTACAACAAAACGCCACTGAAAAGAAAAAAAACTGATAAATAAGGTAAAGATAGGAAAAAAGTAAAAATGGGTGCTTTCTTAAATTTACTTTTTGTCCTTGTAGCTGTGCTCTTCCTTTAAAAAAATGAGGAAAGTGGACCAGTTGACGATAAAAGAAGAAATCAGCAGAATCTGAAAGTCCATTTACAT
>NW_013952973.1:248476-253784 GCF_001266775.1 Austrofundulus limnaeus
TATATATATATATATATATGAAAATTATCCAGTGAAGACTTAAAACTGGACCTGAGAGAAACATGATCCTTTAACCGTATGACAAGTTTTCAGCTACCAGATATTTGAATCAACTTCTTCATCCTGTCACGTTGTTTTAATCCAAGCTGTGTTTTTGTTTATGTTTTTATATAAATTTGACAAAGGATTAGGAACAAATTATGTTTTTGTGACCAGCTGCTGGTTCTTTGCAAAGTTTGAGAATTTTTTTTTCTGACACAAAACTAGTTAAAACTTTTAGTTTAGGATTTTTTTTTCTCTTTTAATGAATCAGATATCAAAAGTCAGATTTGTGGTAGTCGTTGAGTTTAACGTTTTTGTTGTATTAGAGCAGGACGGTCACATGATCATTATGGTGGTCCTCAAAGGGCCAGTTTTAACTTCAACTAAACAGGAAACACCGTGTTCCTCGTCTCATTACTACGGCTGAGCACCGCTAACAAGCAATAACTGAGCTCTACGTGGTATTTCCTGCATAGAAACTATGTTTTAGCACGTCCTCTAATAAATGCTGAAAAGTACTTTAATTGACTAAATGTGAAACGATTAATACAGAAATACTATTAAAAGTAAAAGTAAGAGAGTTTTACTCACTGTTGAGTTGTGGTGAGTAGCCAGAATTCTGAACTCTCAGTTTCAGACAGGGAGTTTCCTTATAGAAACAACATGCATTATGGGAGATGTAGTTTATGGTCAGTGCTGATTTTAAAGCAGTTATTTTATGACATTAACACATATATTCAACTAAATTACCCAGGGGGCCACAGTTACTAAAAGCCAACAGATCAGAGGAAGGACAATCTTTCACCTTTTAAATGTGTTTACTTTGTTGAATTGAATCACAAATTTACACTGTACAATTGATATAAAATCTATTTTAATTTTAAATGGGGTTTTTTGTTGTTGTTTTTTGAGGGGGTAGCACACCTTGACTTTGACATATCTGTATTAGGGCAACATTATTAGACAATAAACCAGCTAAATATTATTAATTAAATTCCCAGTTTGTGGACTTTGAATTTGCATAAAACGCTGATCAAACAATTCGATTGGTTGTCTTCTTTTTATTGACACCTCTTTTGACCAACTGGGTTCAACTATAGACTCTCCAGAGTGCAAAATGTGTGACAAGCCTCTCATGTCCCACCTGTATGTGGTGCATGTGAATGATTGACTGGAATAAGCCAATTCGCTCTGAGCTTCATTCTGACAACACAGCTGTGTAGCCAATCATGTTACCTTTTATTCGATATACAGATTTGGAAATTTATATAAAAAAGATAAAGGATACTTTGACTTCAATAACTAAATACTAGTTACAGTTACAAAAATTGACTGCTGATGTTAAAAATTCAAGTTGATGGCTTTACATAGAGACTAGGTTTGTGAATTTTCTCCAAAGGGTTCAAGAGCAGTACTTTATTTAATTAGGGTTAGGGTTAACAGGTGAAACCCATCTGAATAAAATCTAAGGTGACCTTTGACTAAAGACAAGCTCAAAGTGATTTAAAGTTTGCTCAACTCCTAAGGATATTATAACTGTTTTACCTGCTGTGCTTTAGGAGAGTGTAATTTTTCTATTTTTATCGCTGATCTATGTAGCGATGACAAACTTTCAAGTATTTATTAAATTTTACCTTAAAACAACAAAATATAGTGGAACCAGCTGAAATAACAAAGTTATGAAAATCTAACTGTAATGTGTGTTGCCTTAAGTTTAGGTTTTTTTTTTCATCTTATGCAAATGAATACAGTGCATCCCATTATATTTGTCCTACAAAGGTCCTAGCAGTCTGATAAAAATACAAAAAAGGCTCAAAAAGGAACAAAGTTTCCACAAAAATTTACTTATTCAGATTTTGACCCATGACATGAAGTCATTTTAACACTTGTGTTGTATATTGACATGTGCTGATGACCTGTAGAAACATTAGACTGGGCCAAGTTTGCCTTTCTATTCTCACTGGGACATTGAAATGACTTCCATTCATTTTGTGTAGCCTAACCCTGATCCATGCTCTAAACTAATCACATTCCAGAACATAACCAAGCCTAGGGGGTCCAGCATGGTTGATCAGCAGCCAACCAGTCATGGTCTCCATCCATGCTTTTGGTCATTAGACTTCCTTTATAAGTGTCTGCTTACAGCTTCTGGAAACTGAAGCAAAACGCCGCCATTGCTGTCAGAGCGCTTTTCAGCAGAAAAAAAAAAACACCCATGAATTTCTGACCAATCATAAAATAGTTCCGTCTGCCAAGGGGGGGAGAAATGTTCGGCCTGGGCCTCATGCTAAGAGGGTGTGGATGACACAAGGCTGAGAACAAAAGGGTTTTTTTCAGTCATGCAACTACATCAATGAGAATAGATTCTGCAGGTTCAGATGGATCATGCAGAGGCCTTAACCTAAACACAATTCACAACCTAAACCCAAACTTAACAAAATAAAAGAACAGTCTATTCTATTAGGACTTCGGTTTTGGTCCCAGTAACGGCTACAGGTCCTGACAAAGTAAATGATTTTAACAGTAAAGGTCCTAAAAAGGTGCCGTAGATCCGGTAATCCGGTGCCCCGGCACAAACAGAGCAATGTTGTATATGCTGTTAAGTACCAGGAGGACTGCGACCAGTTATACATCGGGGAAACAAAGCAACCACTGTTCAAAAGAATGTCCCAACACAGACGAGCTACATCTAATGGCCAGAACTCTGCAGTTTTCACTCATTTACAGGCCAGCGGTCACTCTTTCAGAGATGAGGATGTTCTCATTCTTGATAGAGAGGAACGTTGGTTTGAGAGAGGAGTAAAAGAAGCCATTTTTGTGAAGAAAGACCGTCCATCATTAAACAGAGGTGGAGGCCTCCGTTTTCAGCTGTCCCCCTCCTACAGTGCTGCTATTGCCAGTATCACTCCACCCCCTGTTAACAATAAGTGTTAATTAGGTGTCAACAATAGCCATGTGATGTGAGTATCAGTCACATGGAGGCAGGGCTTAAAAGCCTGAATTTTGCCTGAAACTCTCAGACTGAAGAAGTCTCTTGGAGGAGAGACGAAACGTTTCATTAGAGAAGAACCCGTCCAGAAGACCTATACAATTTTTTCTTTTTGATTTTTTACCTGGATTACTGAGATGCATCAGGACGTCCTAAAAAGGTGGCAAGAACCAAGTCCACACACACACACGCCTCACAATTTCTAATTCAAAAAAAGTTTCCTGTCAGTGTTTACCCATTCCATAAACTCACAATCTCTGTTTGTTTCTGCTTCAGTTCATACACTTTTTATTCAACCCAGATCTAAACTTTCCATTTAACCCCACTCTAACTGAAGTATTTCTGTCACTAAATGGTTAAAAATAAATTTTCCTGTTTGGTTTGCGTTAAATAAAGCTGTTGTATGTCTGAAGACGCTTTACTTATGTGATCTAAATGGGTTTTAAACCTCACAATGCGTGTTTGTTTTTTTCCTGCTCTGTGTGGTCTGCAGTGTCCGAGCCAAAACACACATCTACAATAGAGTGTGGTTGTGTTGTGTCGGCCCACGCTGCATTCGCCACTTCTAACTGTTCCATCAAGCTGATGTCAGACAGAAGCAGCACAGCAGGCCTTCTACTTGCTGCAAACCTTACAGCTTTTCTCTGTTTATTTGTTTTGTTTTGTTTTTTTCTTGTTCCATCCTCACACAAACGGACCCACAACGTTCACCTTCAGCTTTCCAGAGGAACTTGTTCAAATCAACAGATCGCCTCACAGGTGCATCATGTGGGATCAAGTCACGCAACATCAACAATGGGTTTTAATGGTGAGCTAGAACAAATAAATTCTGTTTGTTTTAACCTCCGGGGAGTGCCAGCAGGGTGGGGATGATACGACATGACAATTCAGATGGCGACTGTTAAACTAACAAAAGATAGTTGATGTATCTTCAAGTGTCTTTCATTCGAGTGGGAAAAAAAAAACTTCCAAGCACTTGTATTGTTTTTCCTATGGAACCCCACCCAGCTGTTGTTTTTAACAACCACAAAGCCATCCAACACATCTTTGCTCTTCAATATTGACATGTGAATTATGTTCAGTTCACTACAGGTAAAGTGTCAGGTGTCATTAAGGTCACATTTAATACCTGATCTAAAACATTCTGTGCAGATAGAAATAAAACATGATCAGTTAGGTTAAACCAGAAAAAATGTTCTTTTTTAAAAGTTTTCCATTTCTGTCACAACTTTTTTATTGTTATTTCTTCGACTGTTAAAGAAATTAAAAATAAAAACTTTACAAGAAATGCATCAAATGATGCATGTGATTTGGGAATCAATTGTTATGCTTTCTGAAAGCAATACAATGTATCATGTAAACAAAATTTAGGTCCCCCAGAGACACAAGTACAACTACAAGATTTATAAAACTCAGACCTTTTCTGAGCTCAAAGAGCTTTAACAAGGGCTGCAAAGTTGAATTTTAAATAATTGATTTGGTTTTGGGATAACTTTTATGTTTTTAACACAATCTCAGTTAAGGTTTTATGATTTATTTAGATTTGACCACAATGAACTTAGTATGAACATGTTGCACAAGTGTCTGTTAAAACCTTTAACTAGTTTTGCACTTCCTTTATTTTTATGTCACCAAAATGTTGATTTTTTTGTCTTCTTTTATTGTTTCTCACTTCTGAAAATATTGCAGTTTTTATCAAATGCCCTCAGATTTGAACAATGCACACCCACACTATTGACTTCCATTACTGAGTTCCGAATTTGTTCTTTAAAACCAGAAATAAAGGTTGTTTTTTTAACTCATCTCCTACATAAAACAGGCTGACACTTCTCTAGTGCCTCAATACTTTTATCCAAAGTAACTTTTGTGCAGCAACTGTCTGAGACTTAATGTCTATTTTGTGTTGCTGTCTGTGGGAGTGAGACACACAGGTGTGGTTACCATAGGCTACGTTCACACTGCAGGTCTTAATGCTCAGTTCCGATTTTTTGAAAAAATCCGATCTTTTTGTGTGAACGTTCACATTACATTTTAAATGTGACCTGCATCAGACCCCTGTGCGAACGCTCCACAGCACTGATGTGACACGCATGCGCAGTAAAAGACGTGACGTTTCATCAGCCGGCTTGTTTGTTTACAGAGCTAGCATGGATGCTACATTTTGCRCATCGAATCGGAAGTTGTTTGTTTAATCAGAGCCGATTAAATAATTATCTGACATGCTTCTTTAGTTCAGTGTTTATATCTGAACCTGCCTCTGACCGGGATGCTCCAGTG
>NW_013952973.1:253884-257557 GCF_001266775.1 Austrofundulus limnaeus
AGGCTGGACATGTTATTATCAAACTAATGTAAAGTAAAAAGATGAAGCAACTGGACTTGTGTTTTGGAGCTGTAAACACATGGAGCTGCAGATTTAAACAGYGWGACTTGAGGTTAGTGTCTTATCGATCCTTCASCCCCTCCTCCTGATGAAAAAGTCAGATGGATGTGACATGAGCGTTCACACTGCAGTCACTTTGAAAACATCAGATATAGATATCCGATTTAAAACCACATACTGAAACGGCCTGGGTCGGATTTGAAAAAATCGGATTTATCTCATTCAGACTGTCATAAAAAAATCGGAAATGAGTCAGATGGGTCAAAAAAATCGGATTTGGGTCAGTTTGCCTGCAGTGTGAACGTAGCCATAGTGACCCTAATGAGTCACTATCAGCAGCTTTATCAATTCATTTTATCTTGTTTAGATTTCACTTCCTGTTCAGTTTCATCAAAACGCCAAAAGTCAAATTATTGTTGAGCTTTGAAGACGACCATCTGATGAATGTTGGAACAACTTCCTCCAGAAGTTTTTCTACATGTGGATAATTTAATGAGCTTCCTCATTTTTCACATGAAGGTAAACAGGACAAATAGTGAAAGGCTTTTAGAGTAAAACTACATGACATCCCAGTTAGAGTAACCGTCTTTTACTTTTACAAACTTTTGATGATCATCAGGATCCATCATTTGCTTTGAGATTGCTTCTGTCTCACTTTACGTGTTAAAAGAAAAACAAGACAAAAGACGGAGGAGAAAACTGAAAACTCCAAGAAGCAGAACCGTGTTCAGAAGTTCTCATGTGTTTGTGGCGCCGCAGGCCGAAGCCTCTGACTAACAGAGAAACACTCACCTCAGACAGACGCTCACAGCTGGGCAGAAATATTAGGACCGCAACCTGATTGGCTGAAACAAAGCGGCCAACCAAATCACTCTAATCCTGTCATTTATTTTAGCCAATTAGTCGAGAAATGGCAGACATCCCCCCCCACCCACCACCACCACCACCACCACCCTTATTGAACATTTAACCTTGGCAACTGCAGCAAAGCTCAGGGGGTCTAATGCAGCCGAAAGAGAGCAGAGAAACAGGAAAAGTGATGAAAGGACGATGAGTTGGGAAATAAGCAGAAATCAGATGTACATAAGTAAATGAATGAATACTGATCTATTATGGTAATCTACCCAAAGTGATAAATAAATATATATATGTTATTGTTTGGTGGAAATAATTATATTTTAATGTGAATTCAGACTGAAAGACAGAAATCCACAGAAAACATCTGATTGCTTTATTTTGTCTGTGTTTCCCTCACTGTCTGGCATAAATACTCTTCTTTATAAATATTAGGAAAATAATTCAAATCCAAAAACCTTCTTTTTTATTTATTTATTTTTTGTAATTTCAAACCAAGTTCCACATTTATGCTTTTTCATGTGTTCTTGTCGCTGTTGCACTCGTTCCCTTGATGCTTTTAATTCAGGAGGCTGTAACGTGATGCATTCAATGTCACCGCCAGCAAAACAAAGCCTGCTCTATTTTACCAACATCCCGTTTTTTTTTCCTTCCATGTAATTTAAAAAGAAAATTTCCTCATCTGAAGCTGCACGAATAAAAGAAACGTTTTCCATTCTTCACCCTGAGCTGGATTTGTTCTGTAGTTTTTTAATTATTTAATGTTAATTCAGTTGTCAAATGGCAAAATTTGGAAGCATAAAAACATAAAAAGCTGCTGCTCAGAGTGTCGATGCAGATGTGTTTCCACTTCCACAGCGCCAAGACGAGCAAAACAAAGAAAAGGACGAATGATTCCAGAATATTTTTGGTATTAGTACCATAAATAAAACAATCAAACGCAGATACACTTCACCTGCACTCTTTACTGGGGTTTAGAAAACGTGCAGTTTTGTTCAGGTTCTGAGCCGTGCATTCAGCTGAGCCTGGGACAAAAACTGTTGCAGAAATCAGAGAAAGAAGGAGAAACTTTGTGCACCTGAGCTGCTGTGGAACAAAACATCAAGCTGGGCAACAACTAACACAAAACTTTGACATAAAAATGTGTGTTTGGGTTTGTGTGTCATTAGTAGCCAGTGTGTTAAGTAACAGCACACTTATTCTGAGCCTTGGAATTAGATGGTAAAGAGCAGGTGCTGGAAAATATGCTGGAGAGTAAAAAAATACTCAAAGTACAAAAAAAACTTTAAAGTACAGTTTAGACTTTAAGAAAAGAGCTGGAAACGATTGGGGGGAGGTGTTAGTGTGTGTGTGTGTGGGGGGGGGGGGCAGTGGCCTATCCACTCTAGGAGAAAGTGAGGAAGCTGTTTCCAAGCCTGTGTGTCTGTCGATGGAAAGTCGTCCACCCAGCAGGAAAAAAACACTTTGCAGCAAAGAAACACACACACACAGGTCCCGCAGGCGCTCTGTGTGGACACCTATAAAGAGGGCACACACACACACACACACACATGCTTTCACGTGAGGAACATCTAACTGTGAACACGGCTGCAGGACGACCGGCGCACCACTTGTCCGTGTGCACACGAGCACAATTAGTCACACATTTGTCAGATTCCTTTGTCCACACTCACCGAAACACAAAAGATGTAAAAGTACACACACACACACACACACACACACACACACACACACACACACTGTGCTGTACAAACACACCTAAGATTGCTTTGTGGTTGAGAGAAACTCACGGGCTTCTGCCAGCACGCTTCAAGTGCTCATTCTCTGAGGCCCCAGCCTTTTCTTTTTCAGCAGCAACGCTGCAATTTGGGTGTGCCGTTGGGCCGGAGATAAGTATAGGCTGACTAATGTGCACTTAGGATCCAGGGAGAAATACTTACAGGCTAAATGTTTAATTTGTGTTTGTTCAACACATGTCCAATTTGGCAGGGGGGGGCTGGTGTCTTTTTTTTAAGACCTCAACAACAAATAATTAAGAACTCTCCAGATAGGGCAAGATAAAAACGACAAATTGAATACTTTTTGTTTTGTTTTTTGTTCATGAAGGCGTATGACATCTTTATGAAAAGAAAAAAATCTAAACATCTGGAAACACTCAGAGCTGCAACGCTGACGGGACGAGAGACGTTCCAGTGGATGTTGAGAGTAAATAAAAGGCAGGTTTGTGCCGAGCGTCAGTGTGGATTTAACGATAACTCCATGGCTCTGCTGTCAGCCCTCTCTGCGCGGCTCGGCATCAGCTCGCAGCCGAAGGCCTCGCCGAGCTGCCGAGGAACGCCTTTTCCATCAGCACGGCCCGTTTTACTGCCTGGTGTCAGAAACAAACACTGAAAAGAGTCGTTTCAGAGCAAGTTGTGGTTTTAAGAAATAAAGGAATCTGTTTTAATAACATGAACGTGTGCAGAGGAGCCTGAGAAAAACCTGAGGGTTGGAAAGGTGGAACATTTCAGAATAAAATACTGAACGAATTAAGAAATACCTGCAAGCTCAGAATTTATCTTTAGATTTGAAGAAAGATGAAATCATCATGAGAAATGTTTTAGTTATTTTCAGTGCATCACAGATTAGGATTTTTTCCCATTTTTTAAATTTATTATGTGTTGAATTGATAAAACTCCTTCTCTTTGTCTCTGGAGCAGAACCTGTTGTCAGAGCTGCTTCCCACACAGGAAGAAGAGTCTGTGTGAGAGTTGTTGGT
>NW_013952973.1:258557-260004 GCF_001266775.1 Austrofundulus limnaeus
CTCTCTCTCTCTCTCTCTCTCTCTCTCTCTCTCTCTCTCTCTCTCTCTCTATTATGATTTTTTTTAATCCCCGCGCCTTCATCCAGAGTCAAACTCCAACATGTCGGACTCTAAAATAACTTTTTTCTCTTCTTTTATTCTTTTGATTTTTTCTAATCCCTGCAGTTATTTTTCATCTCTCCTGTATATTTCAGAGCGCGCGCCTGTGGATCAGGCTGAAGGAGCCAGGGACGCGCACCGGGACCACCGGGGGTCCTGTGTCCGACAGAGGGCCACAGCTGGGATGTGGAGGACCTCAGGAGCGTTTCGGTTTGAAACCTTTAAAACGGTGCTTTAATAAACAAAACATTTAAATGAATCTAATGTTTAAATGCTTGTTTTTTGATGTGTAAATGTCTTTTTTTACAAGCTTTATCCTGGCGCTGAGAGAAACTTGATTTATTTTGCCTCTTAATTATAAATTACTAATCTGTAATACAAATTATATATGTAGAAAACTAAGTGCTATGTTTGAAAATCCATTTCTGTTTATATTAGTGTTTGTTTACAGCCTAATTATCAAATTATTATAAAAAAATGCGCAGAAAAGCATTTCCAATGAAAGTTTCACTTTTCCTCCTGTTGCTGCATCTAAGAAATCCACCTAGTTTTGTTTTGAGGAAGTTTTCTTGAAGTTTTGTGGAACTTTCTTCTGTTTGTTTGTTTTGGCTGAAACTTTGCGACAGAGCAACTTTTCCCTTGACTTGGTGTTTTCAGGTCACTCGGGGTCGAGCCGGAGGTTAATCAGTGTGTGAACAACAAGTGCCGGCTGACAGCCGTGATGCAGCCTGCGTGGGTCTGCAGCTGTCAGCGCTGCTTGTTGCAGCGCAGAGATAAGAGCCGCGCGACTCTTTTACAAAACAAAACAAAAAACAGAAGCAGCGCAGAGACGCACCGGCTCAGACCAGTCCCCCCACACCACCCCCCACAACAAAAAGACAAAAACAAAACAGAAAGTGTCTCACCTGGATTCACTTCTTCCAACATGCGCTGCTTTCTTTCCTGCAAGAAAAGAAACTCCTCCTGAAGTTTGCTTTTTGTCAGGACTCAGTAGAGACGCGCTGCAGATCCGGTGCGTAAAGTCACCATGTCTCCGGAGCGCAGCGCGAGCGGCGGACTTTGGGAAACTCCTCTTTTCTTTTTTTTTTTTTTTTAAATAAGAGTCAAATCAGAACAGCTCAAAGTCTTTTGTCAGCAGAGAGTCTGAACCCCGAGGAGCTGCCAGAAGGAGGGTCAGGACCAGGTTCTTGTTTGGTGGTGGGGGACTTTAATCTCCCGTCCGGATCCGCGTGAAGGCTTGAGTGAGAGCGCAGGGCACTGGCGGCCAGAGAGGCTGAGGCAGGATAACCCCTCCTCCCCCCTCTCCCTCCCTTCTCCTCTCCTCTCCTCTCCTCTCCTCTCCTCTCCT
>NW_013952973.1:261004-262642 GCF_001266775.1 Austrofundulus limnaeus
TCCTCTCCTCTCCTCTCCTCTCCTCTCCTCTCCTCACGCGCATCTGATTGTGTCCAGTGGCTTTGTTTCACACACGTCTGAAAATATTTACACTTTTTGAAACAAAAACTTACTTTCCCCCTGTTTTACACTTCAACTTGTTCTTTAATTGTTTTTCTTTCTTTCTTTCTTTTTCTCTTTGTGGGGTTATTTAGAATGGGACCGCGCGTGCGCGTGCGTGCTAAACTTACCTGGGCTTAGAATAAAAAAAATAAAAATAAAAATGTAATAAAAAAATGAAGCTAGTTGTGGAAAACTTTTTGCTTGTGAAAAAGTCAACACAAATTCTGAATTTAAATGAAATAAAAACAGACAATAATTGAAACAACTCCACAAATAAAGAGAAAAAGGTGTTTAAATTAGATATTAAATCATTTATGTTTAACCGATTGCAACAAGTCTCATTTCTTGTTTTTTTTATTTTAATCATTTTAATAATAAAAAGATGAAAATATAGTTTTTCTTGAAGATTTCAGTCTCACCGTTCCTGAAAAACTGGAGTTTTAATTTAATTTTCCTAAGAAGACAAAACATTTTTACAAAGAAGTGCGTGCCAAAAGAAGAGCAACAAAGAAAACAGACAAACAAACAGTAAGTGTTTAGGACATGGGCTCGGTGCAGGGAGTTTGGTCAGGATGTGTGGGAGCAGCAGAAAGTTGGAGTCCTGTCACAGGTGACGTCGGCCTCCTTCATTCCGTTTACTCTGACGCCACCTTTTGGTGACATTTTCCTCCCAACATGTTTCAGCAGAGCGATGTTTGAGGACTAACATGAGGACCTCGCCTCACTGTGGAGCACTGATCTGAGTTTTAAAAAAAAGGAACATTCATGGAGCAACATTAAACCTGTTTGTAGAAAATGGTCAAATAATGCCACCATATCTTTCCCAACAGAAGTTTTAAAACTCATGAGACAAATTTCAAAGCAGTTTCCAGCAACAAATGTCTGCAGGTTTATGATTTCTGACCATCAGCTTGTGTCCAACAGTCTTTGGATTCAGGTCTGTGGACTTTGATGGAACAACATTCAAAGCACCGGAGTGTTGATGATAAAAGCCACCATGTTTCATTCTGAGGTGTCAAGTAACAAAATACAAATAATTTGTTACCATTAGAAATGATGGTTTTCAGTGCTTCAGTGGATTAATTAGTTTTCAGCCATTTAAACATTTAAAAAATATCCTCATTACTCCGGTTTCATTTCGGCTTGTCTTCACAGCAAGGACCTAACTGACAAATATAACCAGGTGTGATGATGACTGAGGCAGAGATGGGAAGCTGTAGCAGAGCATCCCAATTTAGTCAACATTATTTTTTAACATAACATTATAGTCATTATGGTCTTTAGAAACATGTTTTGGGAGGTCACCTCCCAATAAATGTAATTTTGGAAATTCTAACCACTCACTTTTACTCACTGTTATTTTTAATAATTTATTTTATATCAGAAATTTACTTTTGATACTTAAAGGGATCCACGATTAGTTGTAACATTAAACTTTATTTGATAAACATTTATCCATCCATCCATCCATCCATTTTCTTCCGCCTATCCGGGGTCGGGTCGCGGGGGCAGCAGCTTCAGAAGGGAGGCCCAGAC
>NW_013952974.1:0-911 GCF_001266775.1 Austrofundulus limnaeus
CATTAGCAGGTTAACTGTAGAAGCTAATAAAAAGCTAACATTAGCAGGTTAACTGTAGAAGCTAATAAAAAGCTAACATTAGCAGGTTAACTGTAGAAGCTAATAATTAACTTACTCGCCTGGCTTAACAAAGAGCAGAACAACAGACTGAGTAAATTACTCAACCAGAATATTTCATTTTATTTTAATTTAAAAGTTTAAAGCTTTTGTCTTACTGATATTAAAGAAATACATAAACATAAAACAGAACAACCCTCATTAAAATAAAAAGTTTAAAATAAAAACATGAACATTATCTTGTTTTAACGAGGTTTAATTAAAGCCTCTAACAAAGTCAAGGTAAAATGATCCTGCAGCCAGTTTCACCTGAGATAACCTGTGAAACGTGTCGACAGCAGCTTCTGACTGCAAGATTTATCTGAACATGAAGATTAAATTAGTCCTGATGGACCCTGGTCCTGGTCTGAGTCCAGGTGTCAACAGGGCAGGTATTTCAAATGATCAGGAAGCAGACACACCTGAGCGTCTCCAGTTCAGGTAAACAGAAATGTTCAAACTTTTCCAGTTGGAAGTCTGCGTCACGCAGCTCCTCCTGACCTCGCCCCCCTCTGAACGAGACACTGAACACGTCCCCACGCTCCCCTCCCCCCACAGAGGAGGTTTCCATTACATCACTGGGACCTCACCCCTTTATGTAACACAGAGTCCTGGACCGAGTCCCAGAAACAGAACCCAGGGACCAGGGATCAGCTGATCAGGGAGGATGTTTAGAACAGCTGTTTCACTCATTTCCTCTTTATTTCCTCATCTAAATGTAACTTGTTCTGTAAGACTGAAACATGTTTGTTTTTGAGGAGAAAACTTTGTTTTGTAATCAGCTTGAGCTGTTTGAAATCATGGTGCGTTCACAC
>NW_013952974.1:1911-3358 GCF_001266775.1 Austrofundulus limnaeus
TATTTATTCTTCTAATATTTGAATCTTTTTAAATTCATACAAAACCTTTAAATTTTATATAAATTTATTATCAATGTAGTTTTTACACCTTTTTTAGTTTTATCTCAGCTTTTCAAAGTAAAACTGCAGTTTAGAGTCAGAAAACCTGCAGAATTTGTGTTGAAATATTATGGGTGTAATGTGCCTGTCTGCCTATAGAGGGCAGTATTTCCTCACCAAACCAACCCACAGACCTGAACCAGACTAAACCCAGACTAAAGATGAGGTGCACATATTTAGCAGGACATGAAACAGACCAATGTTTTTAGTATTTTCAGTATTTGTATCTGATCAGCTGTAATCACAGTAAACCTGATAGGAAATAGTAAAATACGGAGTTTTATGAATTGTGTTAAATATAAAAAATAAAATGTTCTTCCTCTAGCTAATGTATGTACTTTTTAAAATATTTTTCCCCAGGGTAACCTACCAAAGTACTCCCACAATGCCCTGGTGGTGCAGGCGATGAAGACCAACCTGACGGACCCCGACATGCACGTGCTGTTCTTCGACGTGGAGGCGCTGATCATCCAGCTTCTGACGGAGGAGGCACAAAGACCTAACCCCATGCTGGTGTCCCCCGAGACCCTGCAGAAGAGCCAGGCAGGGGCCGACAAGGGGGGCTCCTTCCTGGCCAACAAAATCTTCAAACAGGTTTGTATCAATACGTATTACAGCCTGGTATGTACCTAGTACAAACCTGGTACTTTGTGGTATTTAGAGAACTTATAGGTTACCTACTTACCTGTGAGTACCTACAGAGTACCTATAGTTTATCTACAAAGTACTTACTTACCTACTAGTACCTACAGAGTACCTATAGTTTATCTACAAAGTACTTACTTACCTACTAGTACCTACAGAGTACCTATAGTTTATCTACAAAGTACCTACTTACTTTTGAGTATCTACAGAGTACCTATAGTTTATCTACAAAGTACCTACTTACCTGTGAGTATCTACAGAGTACCTATAGTTTATCTACAAAGTACTTACTTACCTACTAGTACCTACAGAGTACCTATAGTTTATCTACAAAGTACTTACTTACCTACTAGTACCTACAGAGTACCTATAGTTTATCTACAAAGTACCTACTTACTTTTGAGTACCTACAGAGTACCTATAGTTTATCTACAAAGTACCTATTTACCTGTGAGTACCTACAGAGTAACTATAGTTTATCTATAAAGTACCTACTTACCTGTGAGTACCTACAGAGTACCTATAGTTCCTACAGAGTACCTATACTTTATGTATAAAGTACTTACTTACCTACTAGTACCTACAGAGTACCTATAGTTTATCTACAAAGTACTTACTTACCTACTAGTACCTACAGAGTACCTATAGTTTATCTACAAAGTACCTACTTACTTTTGAGTACCTACAGAGTACCTATACTTTA
>NW_013952974.1:4200-4824 GCF_001266775.1 Austrofundulus limnaeus
ATCTGGTACCTGTGAAGTATCTGGTACCTGTGAAGTACCTGGTACCTGTGAAGTACCTGGTATCTGGTACCTGTGAAGTATCTGGTACCTGTGAAGTATCTAGTACCTGGTATCTGGTACCTGTGAAGTATCTGGTACCTGTGAAGTACCTGGTATCTGGTACCTGTGAAGTATCTGGTACCTGTGAAGTACCTGGTATCTGGTACCTGTGAAGTACCTGGTACCTGTGAAGTATCTGGTATCTGGTACCTGTGAACAAAGTCAGAATAAGATTCCAAGCTCTTCTTTTTTACCAGGTGAAGGAGACCATGAAGGAGACCATCAAGGAGCACCTGCTGGACGAAGACGAGGAGGAAGAGGAGGAGATGAGGAGGCGCGAGGAGAAGTCCAAGTCTCTGAGTCTGCTGGAGTACAACCTGACGATGGACACGGCCAAGCTCTTCATGTCCTGTCTGCACGCCTGGGGCCTGAACGAACATCTGGACGGCATCTGCCTGGAGCGACTGGGCATGCTCAGACCTCACTGTCCCATCTCCTTCGGCCTGATCTCCAGAGGAGGACACATGTCCCTCATGCTGCCTACATTCAAGGTAAGATCTGAGGAGGACACATGTCCCTCATGCT
>NW_013952974.1:5824-6373 GCF_001266775.1 Austrofundulus limnaeus
GTGTTGTTGATGTTGAAGTGTTGTTGATGTTGAAGTGTTGTTGATGTTGAAGTGTTGTTGATGTTGAAGTGTTGTTGATGTTGAAGTGTTGTTGATGTTGAAGTGTTGTTGATGTGACGTGTCCTGTCTGACTCGTTGTCCTGCCTCCATGTCTCAGGAGTCTCTGCTGCACCAGCTGTCCCTGGCCACGGGCCTGAAGCTCACGCTGTCGGACATCGTGGGGAAGGGGACGTACGGCGTGTCCAGGGCCGTCACCACGCAGCACCTGCTGTCCGCCATCTCCCTGGCCAACACTCTGATGGGCATGACCAACGCCACCTTCGTCGGGGAACACATGAAGAAAGCTCCGGCCAGGTGAGCAACACAATTTTACAACACCTGTGGTCGCTCCGGGCCGAGGAAACTCAGCCCGGAGAGTCCAGCTGTAAAACAACCGACAAAAACCTGAGCTCAATGCACAGAAACACACACATCCATCCTTTATTAGAGTCCAGAGCTGTCAGGTGTGTGTGTGTGTGTGTGTGTGTGTGTGTGTGTGTGTGTGTGTGT
>NW_013952974.1:8968-9516 GCF_001266775.1 Austrofundulus limnaeus
TCCTTGGCTTCTGCCATCCTTCCTTTGAACCTGATTTTCTTTATTATTTCATTTCTTTATTTTATCTTTACTTCCATTGTTTTTTCTGATAATCAGTGATTTTCTGTTGTTTTGATCTCTGAAGCTGTGATGAAGTTAAAGATTGTTCAGTCTCTGGTTAGAGTTGAAGGAAGAGTTTTGTTTTTATCGAGTTATTTATTCCACCTGGGCTTATGTGGAGTATTGATGAACAGTCAGTATCTTACCTGCAGCTCTCATCATGTCAGATCTGAGTCGTCATCTTCTTATCGACACAGCTGTCATTCCATCTCATCTGAAACTTTACCAACTTTTAGTTTCTATTCTTGTTGGCAAATGTCGGCTTTTATTTTCCAACAACGAGTCTCCCAGGAAGTGATCTGTTGCCTGGCAACCGTTATTGATCAAGGCATCGATTGTTGTATTGGAAGTGTTTGTGTGTCTCTGAAAGTCCGGCGCCTCCAGTCTGTTCAGGGAGGACTTCACCCAGAACTCAATAAGCTGGAGCCTGAGACACACACACACACACA
>NW_013952974.1:11604-12788 GCF_001266775.1 Austrofundulus limnaeus
AGGGCGTGTCCCAACACTGGTTCTTTTTGGACATCTTTGCATCACAAGGCCCAGTCCAGTCAGCCTGGCCGAACTCTACCCCCGCCCTGGTTGGAGAAGTGCCTCAATGTGGGCGGAGTCATCATATTTAAAACATACAAATCTTATTTCATTATTACAACATGGACTTACATCGAACTTCAAGAAAAAGTACCAAAATACCATTCAGCAGTTTTGACGTTTAAAACAAAAGGACAACAGAGCTAATGTTAGCTTGTTGTTGCTTGGTAACTTGCTGTTGTTGTTTAGTTGGAACTTGTGTGGAAAACTTTTCACATGTAAATATTCTCATCTCACATGAAATCGGGCCGGCCAGGCCGGTCCGGATAGAACCACAGGTCTCGCAGTTCAGAAATCGGGCCAAAACGAAACCCTTGAACCAATACTTGTTTTAACACAGTAGAGGAAGTAAGAACAGAGGCTGATTTTCAGACCTGTGGAGGTGAAACTTGCCAAGCAGATCAGGAAGAAAACGTTTAATAATGTGATGTTGGGAATTAAAATAATTACAGTAACGATGAGGTTTGAGCAGAATTCACTTAGTAAAGGTAAAAAACAAAAATGTTTCTTTCTCTGCACTGCAGGAGATGTTTTAACCAGCTGTCACCATCTGCCTGCTCCCCACCCACACATCTACCTACCACACTGAAAACACACACACACACACACACACACACACACACACACACACACACACACACACACACGTATAAGTGGCACCCTGGGCGCCGGGTGGAGGCGGGGCTTTGCTGCTATTGTCACGCCTTAATTGAGGCCAAGCATGACAGGCGTGTGGACTTATTCATGCCACACGCCTATTCAGCAGYGTTCAGAGGGAACGCTCGGCCGTGACCTCTCCTCCTCGGCGGCGTGCGCGTCAGAGGCTTTGTGGAGGGGAGCGCCGTTGACCCCGCTCGCCGTCTCCTTTCACATGGAAATAAATGAGGAGGGCCTCCTGATGCACCTCCGCTCCAACTGAGAGACATTTTTACAATCCTGGGACGGGAGTGTCTTCTTTCATTTTCATTTAATTTGATTTATTTATTTAACTGGAAATTATTATTAAAAATCAAGCCTGACTCAGCATAATTGCTGTTTTACAGCAGGTTCCTGTTCTGCAGCACATAAAACACTCAGAATTACAG
>NW_013952974.1:15103-19305 GCF_001266775.1 Austrofundulus limnaeus
CTAATGCTAAACGGGTAAAAATTAATGGAAGTTAACGCTAAATCACTAAACAGGTAAAATTTAGTGGAAGCCAATGCTAAACTGCTAAACAAGTAGTATAATGGAAGCTAATGCAAAACAGGTAAAAATGTAGTGGAAGCTAATGCTAAACTACTAAAACAAATAAAAAGAAGTGGAAGCTTATGCTAAACGCTAAACTGTAAAAATATTTTGTAAGCTAACTGCTAAACAGGTAAAGATTAGTGGAAGCTATTGCTAAACCGCTAAACAGATAAAAATTATTAGAAGCTAACGCTAATCCCCACAACAACTGTCATACAAACCTGTTAGTTTTCTATTGGTTTAAATTGAAGGTGGGCGGGATCATCTGTGACAAATCAGCTAATCTAAAGCAGAGTTACAGCTCTGTCTATTTTTTGATACTTCCACTTTACTCCTTTTCAGAATAAAAGCATTTCTTTGATCAAGTTTGTATTTTAATAAATACTGTTTGAAGTTAGTCAAACAACAAATGGCAAATACTTTCTCTACCATCAGAATCAGCTTTATTGTCATTCACACACAACATGAAAGATGCATCAACCATATTTTATACATAGTTTTTATGAATTTGTCATTCAAATATTGTTAAATGTTATTTTATTTGTTTTTGACGCTCTTAGTTTGAAGTTTAGCTGCTAAAGCTGCTACAAGCTTCACACAAGGAGACACCTCCAACACTGCTTGTAAGAGGGAATAKTTTTTATTTAATTCAGGATAAACTGTTAAAAGTAAAAGTTTAATGAGCTCCATGTCAGACTCTACAGGCCTCAGGTCAAAGGTCACGCATTGTTTGGAAGCCTGTCAGAAGAAAGTACAGTAGTTTTAAAGCACGGTGGTGGAGGTGTGATGATATGAGCTTGCTCATATAGAGCTCCTAATTAAACAGTTCTGTACACTGAAATGTTTTAACAACTTTTCTTTTTAAAATTTCTTTTAAAAATTAAAAACACTGACCTCATCTTAACCATAAAGGTTTCTGACTCACTAAACTGATTCATAAATCTTCCTCTTCTTCCTGTTGGAGAATGTTTTTTAGCTCGTGCTCAGCTGATTCCAGACATTTCCTCCATCGGCCTCTAATTYTTTTCCTGTTTCCATCCTTCACTCGCTGCATGTCTTCAGCTGCTGCCTCTTCAGGGAGGAAAAAAGATGAATTTGTTCCATAAACTCCATAAAATCTGTTCTGTTCTTGTTTTTCTCTTTGGTCCTTTAGCTTGTTTGTCCAGGATTTGCATCTTCACCTGTTTCACAACAAAAACCTTCGGCCTTGACCGAGAGTTCAGACCTATTAAAGGGATACTTCATATCTTTTAAAGGGAGGTTCTGTCTGTGGAAAAGTTTGGAACACCTTCAGAAAATAACTCCTTAAACATAACGCAGAGCTTTAATGTGCTGAAAAAGCTAATGCTGAGTTATTAAAGCTAAACATATCAAAAGGCGARCTAAAAGTCACAAAATGTTAGCTAACATTAGGGGAAATGGGTAACTAAAAGCCTAAATAGCAAAAAGCTATGCAGAAGCTGCAAAATATTATCTAAAAGTAACAAGAAGTTAGCTAAGATGTGCAAAATGTTAGCATAAAGCTACAATTTAAAAAGGGATAGCTAAAAGCTTAAGTAGCATAAAGCTATGTGAAAGCTGCAAAATGTCAGCTAAAAGCTACAAGTGGCAAAAGGGTGGCCAAAGTTTGCAAAAGACCAGCCTCAAATGAAATAGCAAAAAGCTAACTAAGAGGTAACGTAACAAAAGGCTAGTTAAAAGTTAAAACTAGCCAAACTGTAGCTATAGGCTAAAAATCTAAAACATTAAACTAGCACATAGCTAGGTAAATTCTAAAGTAGCAAAAARCTAGCTTAASAAAARCTAAATACTCAGTGCAAGCTAAAAGTGGAAAAAAGCTGCCTTAAATCTAAAATAGTAAAAATCTAGCTAAGCACTAATATGTTAGATCAAATCTAAAATCAAGAATGGAATAGCTTAAAGCTAAAGTAGCARAAGGCAACTGAAAGCTRCAAWATGTCWGTGAAAAGCTAAAAGTATCAAAAGGCTCGTTTGCAAAAGATCAGATTAAAATGAAGTAGCAAAAGCTAAAGTTAAAACTAGTCGAACTGTAGCTAAAAGCTAAAAATCTGACAAATGTTAGACTAGCAAAATCCTAGGTAAAGGCTAAAATAGCAAATGATTAGCTAAATAAAACAAAAAAACTCACTGCAAGCTAAAAGTATCAAAAGGCTAGTTWAAAGCYAAAATAGTAAAAGCTAGCTAAMTGAAATRCTAGATCAAAGTTAAAATTAAGAATGGGATAACTTAAAGCTTAAGTACCAAAAGGCTAACTGAAAGCTAAAACATATCAGCTATAATAAGTAGCAAAAGGATAGCTAAAGGGAACAAAAAGCTACCTGACAGCTAAAGTAGAAAAAGGCTAGCTGAAAGCTACATTGTAAAACTGCTGTTAAAAGTAATAAAAGGATAGCCAAAGGTAGGAAATGCCATAAGTTAYAAGTAGCAGAACTGTATCTAAAAGGCAAAAATGTAACTAAAACCTTAATGTAGAAAAATGCTAGCTAAAGGCTAAAGTACCAAACGTGTAGCAAAATAGCAGCAACGTACTCACGGTGAGTGAAAAGTGGCAAAAGGCAAGCTAAAAGCGCAAGTTTAAAAATGGATAGCTAAAAAAGCATAAAGCTAACTTAAATMTGCAAATTGTTAGCTAAAAGCTAAAAGTAGCAATGGTTAGCTTAAAGCTCAAGAAATGTACAGAAAAGTGAAATGGCTCTAACTAGCTGTCGGCTCATCAGAAAAGAACTTTAAAAGATCTGAGTCATCTCTTCATTAGTAAAAACTGTCGGTTCTGACAGTTTAACCAAAGATAAATCTTTATTTTTGTCTGTTTTAACGTTTGTTCCTTTACTTTCTGTAATTTCCCTCCTCTGACCGACTCTGTTTTCTCTTCTGTTGGGTTTATATTTATTCCTTCTGTAACTTCTTCTTTTCTTCTTGACCATTTCTCTGCTTCTCTTCCTTTACAAGCTGCTGTAGCTGCCAACACCGGCACTGCTGCCACTGCCGGGGCTCTGGGGGCTCCTGGGGGTCTTCCTCAGGGGGCCCCTGGCTCCTGCAGCCCCGGCCCTGCTTCTCATAACATCCCCTCAGTGAACGAAGGTACACACTGACCTGACGGGCACCACTTAGGGACCTTTTAAAACTTTATTTTGTCTTCCCTAACTTCTGTCTCTGGAGACTCTCCCCTCDTCCTCCTGCTTCGTTCCCAAAATGTTGTTCTTTGTTTTCAGCCTCGCTCTGTGTCCTCCCCTCTGTGCGCCCAGTCCTCCTCCATCACTCCTCTCCCTCTCGTGTCCCGGCTCCTCGTTTCTCCTCTCTTGCATCAGTCTTTGTTTTCCCCCTGCAGACGGTGTTTGTGTTTCACCTCAGGTCTCTAGCTCCAGCTGTTTGACGTCTTTGTCCTTGTTTTTGACTGATATGCTGTTTGTCTGCGTGTCAGAGCAGATTTCAGTCCACTTTCAATCCAATCAGTTGATGAAATTCAATCATTTTGTTTCAGGATTTACTTTAGTTTTATTCTGCAAATCTCCTTCCAAGCAGACAGACTTTCCTGTGATCTTTTAAATTGCTCATGATCAGCCTTTCTCCACACTGCTAGASTTCCTGCAACGATTAGCTTTTCACTGCTGCCATTCATGCAAACCTTAGCTTTAAGCTGCTGCCGTTCCTGCTAACTATAGACTTTTGCTGCTATCATTCCAGCTAACCTTAGTTTTTCACTGCTATCATTCCTGCTAACTATAGCCTTTTGCTGCTATCATTCCTGCTAACTATAGCCTTTTGCTGCTATCGTTCCAGCTAACCTTAGTTTTTCACTGCTATCATTCCTGCTAACCTTAGTTTTTCACTGCTATCATTCCTGCTAACCTTAGTTATTCACTGCTATCATTCCTGCTAACCTTAGTTTTTCACTGCTATCATTCCTGCTAACCTTAGTTTTTCACTGCTATCATTCCTGCTAACTTTAGCTTTTCACTGCTATCATTCCTGCTAACCTTAGTTTTTCACTGCTATCATTCCTGCTAACTTTAGCTTTTCACTGCTATCATTCCTGCTAACTTTAGCTTTTCACTGCTATCGTTCCTGCTAACTTTAGC
>NW_013952974.1:19371-25437 GCF_001266775.1 Austrofundulus limnaeus
GCTGTAGTTCCTGCTAACTTTAGCTTTTCACTGCTATCGTTCCTGTAACTTTAGCTTTTCACTGCTATCGTTCCTGTAACTTTAGCTTTTCACTGCTATCGTTCCTGTAACTTTAGCTTTTCACTCCTGCTACCACTCTTGCTAACTTTAGCACTCACAGTCTGTTCAGTTGGTACAGCGAATGGTTTGTTACAAGGACTTGTCTGAAAAAGAATGAATAAAAACCTTAGACAAAAAACATGTTTTAAAGATCACAAAACATTCTGGCTTCTTGAGGGCTTTTTCAAAACCTTTTTGAAATATTGAATTGATTAAAAATAAGGAAATAATCTAAAATTCAACAGTAAAAACAATATCAGGACTATATTAGTTTGATCTAATTTRGCAAAATAAAGAGTTGTGTCATCAGCGTACAATTAGATTTTATAGATAAATGTAAGGATTGGACTCAGGGCTGGGAGTGCACTGACAACACTTCCTGTATTTTGTTGTTTCTTTTTGTCTTTCTTCACCTGTTAGCAGTTTTTTGAGTCCCACCCTGTTTTTATGTCAGCCTTTTCTGTTTCAGTGTCCATATGTCTTGATGTTTCAGTCTCTGTTTCCTGTTTGTATGCTTGCTATTTCAATCATGTTTGTTGTTAGGACACGGGGGCTGGGTCCTTCACAAAACCAACAACACAAAATTTATAAAAGATAAAAAGTGCTCAGCAGCAAATTAACTCCTTTTCTTTTTACTACCTTAAAACTGCTCAATGTTTTATAAAATTGGCAAAAAATGGAATGAAAATAGATTTTTGTATTAATTTTTATTTTAGGTGTGTGCAATCACTTTACCCTCCACTTGAGGTTTGTTTGGTGCTTTTTCTTGTTTTTAATTCTTTAACAGGATGCTGGCTTTTACCTCAGAGGCTTGTTGCCATTCACCACGTCCAACGAATGTTTCCTCAAATGTTTGAAACACTTTGTGATTTCTATCGGGGGACAAAGAAGTGCCTTTTAAAACCCGATGACCTTTAGCATCCAGTTAATGAAGACTGAAGCTGCTCAGGCTTGTTTTTATGATTGAACAGCAAGCATGCACAAAAACTCATTCTTTACCTGTAAATAGATTTATTTATTCAAAGAACTGCCCTTCAGAAACCAAATTCTTCTTTTGATACATGTGGTTATTTGTTGTAGTTAAAATTCTTTAATCAGTAAATAAAATAAAATTCAAAGTAAATATCAAAAACCTAAGTTACTCTTTGTTCTTAAAATGTTTCAGATCTTGGAACATCTACATTTTTTTTATCTCAGGTTTATTAGTTTTTTATTAGCTGCTGTTTTTTTCTAGAAGTTCCAACTTTTGAAGCAAGCTCTTAGATTYTTAAAAGCTAGTTAACACCTGCAAAATGTTAGCCAAAAGCTAAAAGTAGAAACGACTAGCTCAAATCTAAAGTAGCAAAAGGCTAACTTAAAGGTAAATCTAACAACAAGCTAACCAAAAGTTAAAGGTGGTGGAAGTGTTGACAAAAGTAAAATTAACAATGACTAGCTTAAAGCTAAAGTAAAAAAATGATAAATGGTAAACCTAGCAAAKGATAGTAAGTAGCAAATGGATAACTGAAACATACACTTAGCATGTGGCTAGCCTAAAGGTTAAATTATCTGAACTGTTGATGAGCATAAATAGATAAACAAAAAAATGAGATTTTTCTGTATTTAAGGACAAAAATACTTGAACCAAGAAGAAGAGTTGTTTAATCTTTTATTGTGACATTTAAAAGCATAATCTGTTTTCTGAATGAAATTTATTTATGATGCGTATTTTGAATCTTTGAGGTTTCTGCAGGACAGTGACGGTTGTTTGGGGTAGAGGTTGACTGAGGACCAATTGGATGGTATTATCTTTAATTTTTATAGAAAATGTTGGGTTAGAATGCTATGTAACTAGAAACAGAACCTTTGTTTTTGAAGTTAGGTAATAAGAATTTGATGAGTTTAACATCTGTTCCAAACAAAATAGACAAAACGCATTAAATAGGAAACAGCAGAAAACACAAAGGAACAATTGGAGTAATAATGGCTGTATTTCCTTTTAATTTACCAAGTTTTCTGGAAATTTTCTCAACATTTCAGCTCAAATTTTGTTTTTTGATTGCATTCAGTGAATGTTTTATAAATTCTGTTTTTAGTTACATTTCACACGATGTCCCACCTTTGGAGGAAACGGTCAAATAATCTGTCAACCTCTATTACAGGATCTAATTTGTAAAGTTTTCTTTGTGTTTTTCCGGTGGAGGTAAGTCCACATGATGACCCCGACAAAGAAATTTAATGTAAATTTCTTTACTGTGTTTATGTCTCGCATTGTCACCAGAAACCATATATTAAACTGATATATGTGAACGAGGCGCCTGGTTTATGTTGATAATCCGCAAACATTTTAGTCCATTTATCTTGGTAGAGATCAAAATGYTTGCAAGTATATTTGAACATAAAACATAAATCTGTTCCACCATTTTGGCTGGRAGTGACGAAGCCAAATGTGAGCCTCTTTACAAACATTTGTGTCGTTTATTCTGGAAACCTCCTGGGTTTTCTAGGTATTTCTGTCTGCATCACGGTGTTTCTGAGTGAAATAATASTCATTTAAAGCCATCATGCTAAGGTATTGTCCTGAGGTCCTTGTTGATCCACCTTGCAATGATGTTGTATCTGTTTGTATCATGTTTGGATCTGTTGTACCATCAAACGAACTCAGACTGTGGTTAGCAGAAATGATCTCTTCATTCTAACCAAGACTGGTAAAACAAACTGTGGCTAACATCACATGTTTAACTGTGTGTGTCTGTGTGTATGTGGAAAGTCACTGCTGTTAAATCAAAGCATWTCTTGATTTTATTTTCATTTTGCGCGGAATAGTGAGGTTCAATGTTTGTTAGCGGTGTTAGCGTTGGACGACGTTAATGAAATTTGTGGGTTAGTTGGGTTAGGTCTTGATCATGACTGATCTTTTACAGTTTTTACCCAACGACAACACATTACAGTTTAAAGTTTGTGATTTGTTTGGAGAATTTACCTCAATGTTCAACAATGAGTGCGATGATGTCACTAACTTTTGATACGCTCCAACGTTTTTAAACTTTTCAGCAAACAAACTCTTCTTATTCCTGTCATCTTAATGCCTCCTAAATAGTTTATACAACAAAACATGGGTATTTCTGTCTTGATTSTCCCAGTTTTTCTCTCACTGCTACAGGAATTATATTTTTTTCCTCAAACCTCTCCAGATTCCAGAGAGCATACGCCCAAACTCTCATTAGCTGAGTTTTTATTGACCACAAAAATGCGCAAATTAGAATTTCAAAAATAAATTAGCTCAATGGAAACACGTCATTTTTGAAAAAAATTTCATTTTTCGACAAAATTGTTTTGCGCTAGGATGAGGTGATTTTTCAGCCGTATCGAAATTGGTGTATTTCGCAAAACTGCGAAASACTTTTTTTTGCATCACGGGAGTCACGTGATCAWCAACAGGATGTTTCTACTGGTGAAAAAAGACAACGGGAAGTAGAAGTAGTAAAATCACCTACAACAATTTCCCGAAAACGCTGCATACGTAGTCACTCCCAAGTAGGGGCTTGTCTCTTGAAAGCCTCGATAAGACACCGACGTCTCCTCTGATGATGAGCGCTAGTGTCGTGGTAGCAACATGCTATGAGCAGAAGGATGTGGGAGTTTCAGGCAGTAGTTGTGTTTCTTCTTGTCGTTGGGTTTTGAGCTCTCGTACGATGAATCTTAAGACGGTGTTTTGGTCTAACAGCAGTGATGTTTTTGTGTACAGGATGGAGACGTGAATCATTTCAGCTGACCTCCATCTTGGTTCTTTTTTTTGTGTGTGTGTTTGTTGTTGTGTGCGTGTCTGCGCAGGGTGGAGCCAGCTGGCCGCCATGCACTGCGTGATGCTGCCCGATCTCCTGGGCCTGGACAAGTACAGACCCCCGCTGCTGGAGATGTTGGCCAGGAGGTGGCAGGACCGATGTCTGGAGGTACGCACAGCTCGGCATTTTTCAAAGACGAGCACAGATAAACGCACGTTTCACAATGTTGTACTCATTCAACAAAAACCAACACAACTCTTTAAAAGCAGACCTGTTTGTTGTTGTTAGGTACGCGAAGCAGCCCAGGCTCTTCTTCTGGCCGAGCTACGAAGGATCGGCCAATCAGGACGCAAAGACACCATCGATGCGTGGGCTCCCTACCTGCCTCAGTACGTGGACACGGTCAGCTCCCGTAAGTACAACAACACTTTACAATTCTTTATTTATGCTTTAATACTGAGGAGAAATATCATCCATTCTTCTCCTGGTTTATTTATGTTGCACAACAGAACTGATCCATGTGGTGCAGCGTCACATGAATATTAGCGTAAGTGTAAAATGGTAACAGTTTTGTTCCCTAATGGTGCAAAACGTTGGCTGCTGTGTACCAAACAGTAGTAACTTGAACAAAATGACAAMGGTTTGGTACGAGGTGAGGATTTGATTTGGTAAACACTATGACCTCACATTCATATCAGGGTATAAATTGGATCCCTTCATGGTAACAGTATATATCGCAGTAGAAAGTTATCATAAAAAGCTAAGATAATGTCATTTTTAGAGCATTTATTTGGCAGAAAACTGTCATCACAGTCAGCATTTTTGCTGTAGTGCAAATGAACATAACAGAAATACAGAAGAATGTTTTTTATATATTGTAAAACTGTTTCAACAACAAACTAAAATATTTCTCAAATTTTCAACAATATAAAAATAAAGTGGATGTTRTAACCAGTACCTCAAGTAAAATTAGTCATTTAGACATAAAAACATTCAATGTTGACTAAAATGTTAGTGTTACAGGACCTTCAGCTGCWCATAGACCTGTCATAAAACCGTTTCAGATWACTGAATGTAAGTGTGGTGAAGCCAAATAAATGTATTATCTGCCTGCCGTACATGAGCCTGTTGAACTGACCCTCTGCTGCTCTGCTGCACTCTCAGAGCAGAACTGTTACATTAACAAGATGGATTTATGACTAAACAAACATCCACATGTTTTTTTATCATCTCTGTGGGAAACAGTACACAAAAACAAGTTTTTTTTCTCCGACAACTTGAGTGTAAAAAACTACAGTTGTTAAAGCTTCGCTCTGCGTGACGTGCAGCAGGAGGAGGAAATGATCCCGACACCCGACGTAACTTTTCTACAGCAGGAGGAGGAAATTTTGAGSATTTATTCTCTCTATATGTGTTTTAAAACACTTTATTTCTTCATTTATTTTCACAATATTTGAAGTCCTTCTCAGGTGTCTCTGCACTCACGGTGATGATGTAACTGACAGGTAGAGGGTCAGTTTCTACTGTAGGATAACTTCATACTGTTTCTACCTTTTGTCTCCTATACCACACAGCCCTAAACGCTCAAACTGAGCAGYGCTAGCTAATGTGGCTAACCGTTAGCTACCTCATGATTAAAGTTCAAAGCACCTTTAGTTGTCTCCTTTGGGAGAAATTAGCTTTGGATTAAAGGAGGTCGGTTGCACAATAAATAATAATGATTTTACTCATCACAATATAAGATTTGTATTATTGAGTTTCTCAAATCACATCTTAAACACAAGTTTTTTTGATTCTTCGTGGTGCAGAGCAGTGGGAGGGGCCTGATCAGGCCACACGAGTCGACCAATCAGAGCTGACCGCTCGCTTTAAGAAGGGTTTGGTTTATAATAATAAAAAAATAAACATATATGTGCATCAGATGAGGCTCTTCATGAAGCCCCCCCCCACTCAGAGATCTGTTGTGTTGTTGTTGTTGTTTGGAACCGGAGGAGCGGGGCGTCTGAGACACATTGTGTTATTTATCCGTCTCCTGGACGCAGCGTCCCTCGTGTCCCTCAGCTGGCTATAGTTAGACCTGCTGATGGGAAGAAAGGTGAATCTGCACCTTCTTTTACTAGAAACGGCCTTCTGAAATGCTGCGTGTGTGTGTGTGTGTGTGTGTGTGTGTGTGTGTGTGTGTGTGTGTGTGTGTGTGTGTGTG
>NW_013952974.1:28378-30364 GCF_001266775.1 Austrofundulus limnaeus
GGTCTGGGCCTCCCTTCTGAAGCTGCTGCCCCCGCAACCCGACCCCGGATAGGAGGAAGAAAATGGATGGATGGATAAATGCGTTAATAATGTCTTTTGATGTGATGGAGTTTACTTCCTGTGAGGACCAGTAGGGGGCAGTAAAGTCTCTGKGAGGTTACGGAGCGTCTGAATTCTGACAAAACAAAAGAAAACTTTGAAGGACTTTTCAGCTTTGTYAGGAACGATCGTGTTTATCGACAACACTATAAAATAAAAACAAAAACAAATGTGTGGCTGAATTTCTTCCCCTTGTTAGACCTTCTGAGGGTTAAAGAAGTGAATCGATTCGTGTTCTGATTAAACATTAAAGCGACACATAAATAGTTGAACAGAATGGTGGAGGAGGCGGTCAGGAAGGTGAGAACAGACGAGAGAAACAAAAACCGGAGGAGGATCTTTACCGACAGCAGGCTGATGTGAGCAAGATTTAGGCTTTGATCGGGTCAGAAGAGCCGAAGTCAAACAGGAAGTAATGTCTGATCAAAGCAAAGCGCCTCACAGTTGGACTGCTAAACCCCGTCTGATTGTGTGTGATCGTGTGTGATGGTGTGTGTGACACGGTGACTCTTTGTCTCTCAGAACATCTGTGCAGCAGCTTTCTGACCCAGGCTTCCAGTCTGCTTCCTTTCAGCCGCAGCTAATTAGCCACAGAAGCAGCTAACAGGTGACTCTGTCACTTCCTTTTGTGTCCGACTCTTTTAAAACGCCGAAAGGTCAGCGACGTCGGCTCGGCTGCTCGCCGCGACGGCCGACCTCCGTCACCGCCTCGCCTCAGCTCCTTGACATTTCCTCACCACGGTAACCTGGTGAACAAATACAGGTGTGTTCGTTAAAACAACGTGACATCACTGTCGACTTCCTGCCAGACGACAAGTAGCTTCATCCAGAGCAGCAGCATTTCAGACAGGATCAGCCGAATAATTAGAGAAGTCTTTAAAATAATCAGCTAAGTTTGAACACTGAACGACTTCATGGACTGTTCAACCTAAGTGTTAAAGTTAAACCAGCCGAACTGTAGCTGCAAGCTATGATTAGCAAAAGCTAAAATTAACAAAACATAGAACACAAATTTATCAAAACAAAACAATGAGTAAAAGCTAAAATTAACAAGAGTAGCTTAAAGCTCAAATTAGCATGAGACAAAATCTACGTTTAGCTAAACATTAACTAAATGCTATACCTAGTAGCTTAAACCTTTATTGTAAATAGCAAAACAGTCAAATCGCTAAACCCAACAGAACTGTAGCTACAAACTAAAGTGAGCATAAGCTACAATTAGTTTAAAGTCATTAAAAGTAGCTAAAAGCTAAAATTTGCAAGAGTAGCTAAAATGTAAAATTATAATCACTTGAGACAAATCTACATTTACCAAACCCACCAGAACAGCAGCTGAAAGCTAAAATTWTCACAAGCAAGTTTCAACTAGCAAAACAGTAGCTAAATGCTACAACTTCCTAAATGCTAAACTTAAAATGTCAAATTAACATGAGCTACAAGCCAAATTTAGAAATGAGTATCTTAAAGCTAATACTAGCTAAACAATAAATAATAGCTGAAATTAGCACAGTGTGAAACTAATGTTATCAAGCAAAACAGTAGCTAAAAAAAGCTAAACACCATACTGCAACTAGCAAAACAGTAGCTAAAAGCAGCTGTTAAGTTTAACATTTTAACATTTAAATARGTTTGTGTTTCAAGAACGTCTCCCCTCATTTAGATGAATTCTGTTTATCAGCTGAAACAGCTTCGGCTGTTCGGATTCCCTGACTTCAGGATAAGAAGCTGAAAGAGAGAAGCTGTAAAAAGGAGTCCATGTTTTAAACAGGAGCAGAGAGAAGAGAGGAGGAAAAGGAGGAGGTCCTGGAGGTTAACAAGGCATGCTGGGAGCTATGTGTCATGGCTGACATGACAAGCTTGACCTTGGAGCACGCCAACACGCCCCCC
>NW_013952974.1:31087-32647 GCF_001266775.1 Austrofundulus limnaeus
TCATCCATCCATCCATCCACCCAACCAACCATCCAACCATCCATCCATCCATCCATCCACCCAACCAATCATCCATCCATCCATCCATCCATCCATCCACCCAACCAATCATCCATCCATCCATCTATCCAATCCATCCATCGATCCATCCATCCACCCAACCAATCATCCATCCATCCATCCATCCAACCAACCAATCATCCATCCATCCATCCATCCATCCAATCATGAATCCATCATCCACCCAACCAATCATCCATCCATCCATCCAATCATCCATCCATCATCCATCCACCCAACCAATCATCCATCCATCCACCCAACCAATCATCCATCCATCCAAACAACCAACCAACCATCCATCCATCCAACCAACCAACCATTCATCCATCCATCCATCCACCCAACCACCCAACCATCCAACCAACCAACCATCCATCCAACCAACCATCCATCCATCCAACCACCCAACCAACCAACCAACCAACCAACCAACCAACCATCCATCCAACCATCCATCCATCCATCCATCCATCCATCCAACCAATCATCCACCCATCCATCCAACCAACAATCCATCCATCCAACCAATCATCCACCCATCCAACCAAGTAACCAATCATCCACCCATCCATCCATCCATCCATCAACCCAACTGTCCATCCATCCATCCATCCATCCATCCATCCATCCATCCATCCATCCAACCAAGCAACCAACCAACTATCCAACCAATCATCCATCCATCCATCCAGTCGAGTCTTTAAGTCTTTCTATGAATTCCACATACTGTATTTCTGGTTCTGGTTCTACTTCCTCCACAGTGGTTCTTGTTCTGTTTATTAACCTTTGTGGATTACCTCTGTGGGAAACACACACAGGCGTAAAGACTCCGCCTCAACGTTCCTTTTGTTCAGTGAGAAACATCACTTATGTTTTAATCAAGTCCAATTAAATGTTATCACTTTAATGTTCCAGACAGATAATCAACAGTCAGGAGGCGGATCGGACTTCTGTCAGCATGTGTGTGAAATCAAGTCGTTGTGTTTTCCTCAGGTTAATTGGAACATGGAGTACTATGTTAACCAGGATTTATCAATGTAATTACACACAGTGTAATTAGAGGCTGTTTTATATTGGTTTAAAGGAGGCAGCTGTATGAACTGTTTGATGTTTTCTTTCCTCTCAAGTCTTTTTCTAAGAAAACAAAAAAAAAACACAGACGTGTTTAAAGCTGAGCGTTTTGCACAGAGAGATGCATAAATCAGTGTGAATCTTTGTAATTATGTGAGCTGTTTTCCCAGAGATTAGACCGGCGTTGACTCTGTTACCTTTAGCCTCTCCGTTAATTAGAACATTATCATTCATTAGCCCCAGCTGCTAATGAAAAGCCACTTTTAATTGGCGATACCRAGATAATTCTCCCATTAACTCACTGGACAACGAGGAGGCCCAATAAAGCTTGATTAGCTGTTTAACTGGGACAGTTAGCCTCCTAATGAGGGCTGACACACACAGACACACACACACACACACACACACACACACACACACACACAC
>NW_013952974.1:34633-40679 GCF_001266775.1 Austrofundulus limnaeus
CACACACACACACACACACACACACACACACACACACACACACACACACACACACACACACACACACTCATTGGTGAAATTATTGATAAACCTGAGTTTATCGTCCTCAGACTGACGATCAGCACGGGGACGGTTTCTGCAGCAGAACTTTATGGATGTGGATAATTCCTGGATAGTTTTCAATCTGATCCATGTAGGAACAGTGTGGGAGTCCTACAGACCGGATCAGAACCACATCCTCAGCTTATAAAGGAGGAGACGGACCTCAGGGAGGTCCAAGGACCCCTCCTGGACTGACCCTCTCCTCCCCTCAGAACTGAGTCAGCGTTCCCACTCTTTACCTGTCTTTTACTCTCTTWAGCAACAAACTCACTGTTCTGATGTTTTTAGGCTGCCTTTAGCTACTTTCYTGCTATGTTTAGCTTTTAGCTACCATTCTGCTTCTATTAGCTCCTAACTGCTATTCTGTTGATTTTAGCTAGTCTTTTGTTAGGCTTACCGTTTATCTACAGTTCCACTACCTTTAGCTGATGTTTTGCTGCTTTATAAGCTTTGTTTTTGGAGACTTTTAGCTTCTAGCATTTTTCTAGTCTTTTACTCCTTTATGCTAGCCTTTTCCACTTATAGCGTTTAGCGAACATTTAGCTAATTTTAGCATCCARCCAATCTTTGGTTGCATTCAGACTTTAGCTAATGTTTTTATACCTTTAGCTCTTAACCAATGCTTTGCACTCGTAGCTTTTAGCTAACATTTTCAACATTTAGTTTTTTTTTCTTTTGCTTTTTACTTCTAGCTAGCCTTTTGTTGCTTTTGACAAATCTTTAGCTACTTTGAGCTTTAGCTAGCYTTTAGCATTTAGTTTAATTTTTGCTACATTTAGCACCTGGRTAATGTTTTGCTACATTTAGCTTTATGCCATTTTTTTCTACCTTAAGCCTAATCCTGACGTTTTGCTACTTTTAGCTAGCCATTTGTTATGTTTAGCCTTTAGCTARCTGAACTAGCTCTCATTATTTCAGCTGTGACTTCAGTAAAATGTTTGTTTTGATAAAAAGGGATGTTTTTATATTTCTCCTTCCCTCGGTGTGAGGGGGTCCCCGCCCTCAGAGATGGGGGTCACAGGTCAAAGGTCAAGCTGACCCTCACCTCTCCGTGTCATTAGCTTGGTTGTGATTCAGTTAGCTGAAACGCCGAGCCCCCTCYCTAATCTAATCCCCCGGTCCTGCGGGGACGGGGGGGTTACGTTACATCTCTCCTCTGAGCAGATTGAACTTCTGAGGAGATAAATGTTCCGAGCCACAACTCCGGTTCTGTCTGAGGGTTCTACAGACACCCGGACCCCCGGACCTCTGGACCCGGCTACTATACAACAGCTCAAAAATAAAATGAGAGCCGAACCGTTTAACAACAACAAACTGAGCTTCAGTGAAACAAAGAGTCACATTTATTGTTTAAAAATATATTTTTTCTTTAGGAACCTCTAAAAATGATCAGTCTGATCTGAATGTTTTAAAGCTGAGGAAACAGAAAAATGTTTACACGACTGAGAAATATAAATTAATTTAGAATAAAAAAGCTGCATGTAAGAATTAAAAATAGCAAAATATAGCTAAAAGTATCAATGGAGTAGCTAAAAACTAAACAGAACTAAAACCTAAAATTAGCAAAACCTTAGATAAAGGCTAACGGTAAGCTATTTTAAAATTTAAATTTGATAAAACARTAGCTAAAAGCAAACTTTTCCTAAACTGTAGCTAAAATGCTCAAATGAACTTTAACGCAAAGCTAATTTTAGTAAAATAGTAGATAAAAGCTAAAATTCTGGTGATCTTAAATGTAATTTCATTTTGCAAACGATGACAATAAAAACTTTCATCATCATCAAAATGTCAGTATCAGCTAAAAGCTCAAAATATAAAAAGTAGTAAAAAGCAGAAGTTATTGAAACAAACTAAAGTTGCAAAACCATAGCTTAAAGTTTGAAATACAAACTGAAGCTAAAAGCTAACATTTTCCAAGATGTAGCTAAAAGCTAAAGTTAGCATAGCAGTAGTCACAACCTCAAAGTATTAAAGCAGTAGTAAAAAAACAACAAATTCTAAAACAGTAGATAAAAACATTTAGCAGCTAATAGCTACAAATTTCTAAACTTTAGCTAAAAGCTAAACTTTACTAAATGGGGCTAAAACCTAAAATTAGCAAAACTGTAGATAAAGAATAATGATAACAAACTAGCTTTGAAAGATAAAAGCTAAAAATTCCAAGATCTTCTAAAGGGTCAAAATATCAAAACAGTAGCTAAAAGCAGAACTACTGAAACAGCTAAAACACAAATTATCAAAACTGTAGCTAATAATTCAAAAACTAAAGCCAAAGTTAGCAAACCAGTAGATAAAAGCTCGAAACACTAAAATAGTAGCAAAGTAAAAATCACTTAAAATATTCAACAAAACTGTAAATCGTACCTAAAAGCTAAAAAAAGGCTAAACAAAACTGCAGCTAAAAGCTAAAGTAACTAAATGGTTACCTGTTAAAATGAGCCGTAGCTAAAGTTTACAGATTAATTAACTTTGTTCAGTCTCTTGTTTCCGTCTCAACTTGTCTTCAGTTTGTTTGTGGTTTCTAACGCTGCCCCCCACCCCATCCTGCTGCCCCCCAGCACAGATAGCTCCTCTGTCTTAAGACGGTAAAATACACTTAACCTTCAGGTGGACTCGGCCGGCTGGAAGGGCAGCCGCCGTTTCACAACTCAAATCTTTTTTCTTTATCAACTTAATTGTGTTTTCAATTATTTCTCCGGATTTTCTGTCTCCTGACATTTGCTGTAAGGACACCACACACACACACACACACACACACACACACACACACACACACACACACACACACGTCTTTTCTTTGTTTTACTGAAGGTTTTCCTGCGAACACTCCTGACTTCTTGTTTAATTCTTTCTGCTGGACTCTTCTCTTCTCTCCCACACTTTGAGCTTCACTCCAGTTTCTCACATTATTTCTCTGCTGATATCGATTCCCGCCTTCGGTCCCTGGTGATCAGGTTTTACCAGTCTCCCATTGATTACCAATACAGGCTGGGCCCAGGTGCATGATGGGAAACTGGTGGGGCTGAAGCTCCAGGAKGGGAGGGATGGGAAGGTTGTTGGTTCGATTTCTCCCTCCTGCTTACAGACAAAAACAGGAACTTCTTTCACCGTAAAGCCAAAAATAAACTGAATTAAAAAGACTAAACTCTGAGATCTGGATCAAAAATTATAGATTTTTTATTATTTTTCTATTTAAGATTCAAATTCGAGTGAAAACTTCTCAGTCAGCAAAAGAAAAAGTTTCACCTTTTTGAAAATAAGAGGAACTAATATTATCTACATCCTCTGGAAGCCAACGAACAGAGCACCTAAAGATTTGTTTAGCTGCTTTTAGCTTTATGCTAATTTTAGCTACAAAACAATTAGAAGTTTCTTTTAGTCTTTAGATGGCAATTGCTACATTTACCTTTTAATGTTATGATACCTTCWGCTTTTTGCTAATGTTTACTACATTTAGCTAGCATTTAGCTATTTTTAGCCTCTAGATGGTATTTGGAACTTTTAGCTTTTAGTTAACTCATTGCTACATTTAGCTTTATGCCAATGTTTTGTTACCTTTAGCTTTATGCTAATCTGTTACTACTTTTAGCCTTTATATGGCATTTGCAACTTTTACAAATTTATTAATGTTTCGCAACATTTAGCTTTCTTTTAGCTAATTATTTGCTRTTTTTAGCYTTTAGATGATACTTGTTACTTTTACCTTTTAATTCTTTTGCAACCTTTAGCTTTATGCTGATGTTTGCTACTATCAGCTAAGCTGTTGCTACTTTTAGCTTCTTGTACATGGAACTTTTAGTTTGTAGTTAAAGCATTGCTACATTTAGCTTCATGCTAATGTTTTTGTGTCTTTTAGCTAATTATTTGCTATTTTTAGCCTTTAGATGGCATTTGCAGCTTTTAGCAGTCAACAAAATAAATAGTTTAATATTTTTAAAAACTAAAAGAGGAACTTTGTTCTCTTGAAGCTGAYGAGCCGAGGGCTCGAACATTTGCACGCAGGTTTTAGAAAGTTTCAATATATAAGAATTTAAAAAAAGAAAACRCATAACAGTGGAAAATCTGTGTAATTTACAAACAATCCTTACAACTTTGCATTTACACACACGGGTACTTTTAGTAAACAAMGTTTCAAATTTCTTTAAAAAGTTCAGCTGTTTTAAGATGAAGAACATTTTGCTTTCTTGTCACCTTCAAATCAAAACAACACAAAGATTATTAAATATATTCAGCTCTTGTGTTGAGTTGTGTTACCGTTAGTATGAAGTTGTGTAACAGGTTTTATTTTCTGTTTTTATCATGTTATGCTTCGTAAAGGATTCTCATCAGTTAGACGTCTTTTGTCTTTTTCCATTTTTCACTTTTTATCTATTTTTTTTCACGTTTGTTTTTATTCTTTCGTTTTTCCTCCTCTGTCTGCCAATCATAATTTATCAGTTCTCCTCATCTTCACCAGTCGTTTATCATCGTTSCATCTTTGAGACGTTCCTAAAGAAACCTTTGAAAATTATTTACACTCAAAGCGTTGGGCAGTGAACCCTGCAGCATTAGGAACAATTATTTAAATCCAGAAGCAGAAACAAAGTTGGCATTTATTATTATTTTAATAGTGAGACGAGGCTCCTCCTGCATGATGCTCCTCTTCATCGGCTGAGTGACATTTCAGGTCCTTTTTATGACATATCCATTATTTTACAGAGATTACTCTGATGTGGACTCCACAGGTTGTTGCATTACGGCGTTCTGCCCTTCCTTTAATACATTCCTTCCGTTATGGATAATGTCATTTCAGCCAGAACGCCTTTTTATCCCCATCCATTCCTCGTTTTTATGAAGATTTAGCTGAGCGGAGGCGAGCGCAGAGGGGAGCTCCTCTGTCCTCCTCTTTAGCTTATTGGGTTATGTTTGGGGAGTAGGTTGGCCAACAAATAGGATTTAGATGCAATGTCATTATAATAGATTTGCTGGTTGCGAAGGAAGCGGATCGATGGGCTTCCAAAATCAATCAGTGCCTCCGCACGGCAGCAGGTACGGGCTGTCAGGAAGAGATGCTCGTTTTCTGCACAAAACTTCACAAATAAGTTCAGGTTCAGGGTGTCTCCAAGTCTTCCAAAGCTCGGGGTTTCTATGGAAAAATATTATCTTTAACAGTTTACATTAAYCTGTTAAACTGTTGCCAAAAATTTGATATATTTTATACAACCAATCGATCACAAATTAATCCAACTGAATTGATGTTGAATTAATTTAATTAAATGGAAGTTTAATGTTTTAGGTATTATGTATTTTCCAGGCACATAGTTCAGTTGTATACCACAGTCAAGTACTGTAACTGTTACCTTAAAAAGCTGTATATATTAAAAATAAATGTGATTTTTGCATCATAGTTCATTTAAGCGCCTTATAATTGGCCTCTGTCTCTTTAGGAATCTAATACCGTTTCAGACACTTCCACTTCAGCACGTTTTCTTCGGGGGAGCTCTGTGGGGCAGGAGCTCGGCTACAGACGGAGCTCCAGGGCGGAGCTTTGTGTAAATAGGCGGAGCTTTGTACCAGCAAGTGTTTAGGCAGCTCCACATGGCTACCACAGGAAATTGAAGGATTTCTCAAACGTGCAGGAATGAGTCAAACCTTTGATGAGGAATGACATTAGAATGTGATATAAAGCTCACAAAAGTTTAGTTTTCATGATAACCACCCCTTTAATTAAATATTAGTGAGGGTTTATAGATATATCAAAGCTTTCAATATGCACAACTACACTGAGACGTAGCACAACTACACTGAGACGTAGCACACCTACACTGAGACGTAGCACACCTACACTGAGACGTAGCACACCTCGACTGAGACGTAGCACACCTCGACTGAGACGTAGCACACCTCGACTGAGACGTAGCACACCTCGACTGAGACGTAGTACACCTGCAGTGAGACGTAGCAC
>NW_013952974.1:44308-46729 GCF_001266775.1 Austrofundulus limnaeus
AAGTTAAACAAAAAATAATATTTGAAAACAACAAAACAACAAATAAAAGCTAAACTGATCAAAACAGTAGCCGACAACTAAAATAATCATATAAAAATATACAAACAGTAGCTAAAAGCTAAAATTGGCTGAACAGCATCCACAAGCAAAAAGGTAGCTCAAGATTACATTAAAGTATAGTAGATAAAAACTAAAACTAGCAAAACAGTAGCTAAAAGCTAAAATGATTCGAACAAAAGCTAAATTATAAAACCAGCAAATCCAGCTAAAAATAATAAAAAGCAAAACAGTAGGTAAAAGTCAAAATTAGAAAAAYACTAGCTTAAAGCTAATACAGTATTAAAAACAGAAGTTAAAAGTCTAAACAGTTTAATAAGTAGCTAGAAGGTAAATAATTACATTAGCAAAAACATAAAATATCTAAAAACACAAATGATAAAAAAAGCAGTAAAAAAATCAATTTAGCTAAAATATGCTGACTCAGCGTTCTTCAATAATGTTCCAGGTTCTAGAAACCAGTCAGATCAGGATCGACTCTTAGAGCCTTTGGTTTTCATTAAAACAGCAGCTCTCCTCCTGTCCTTTTCACCGTACAAACAGCTGAAGCCTGGTTCTTCTGTAGCTTTAATGAGGCGAAGCAAACTGTAGCTGAACGAAGGCCGAACCTTCGTCATCATCATCATCACACTCAGGTAAACAGCTGCTTTTACTCACTTGACTGAAAGCCATGTTGGATTTGTTTCTGATGCTTCTCGGATGCATTAACACAGTCAGTTTTTTTAAGACCAAACACCGCTCACTTTGTTCTGCAGCAGCTCTGATGCTCCATTTGGACTTCGGCCTTTTAGACGCTCTCACAGCCGAACACTTGGCTGCTTTAGATGGGCAGGAAAACAAACAGGAAGCAGAAAAATGTGACTAGAGGAACATTTTCTGCTAAAATGCAGGATCCACTCAGAGCCGAAACAAAAACAGAGTTGAAGTTATGAGGAGCCTAACACTAGCTAAAAGCTTTAAGAAGCAAAACACTACCTAAAAGCTTAAGAAGCAATAGGCTAGCTAAGGTTTTAAAAAACAAAATGCTAGCTAATGGCTTAGAGAAGTGAAATGCTAGCTAAATGCTTAAACAAATAAAACACTACCTAAAAGCTTTAAGAAGCAAAATACTACCTAAAAGCTTTAAGAAGCAAAATGTTAGCTAAAAGCTTTAAAAAGCAAAATGTTAGCTAAAAGATTTAAGAAGCAAAATGTTAGCTAAAAGCTTTAAGAAGCAAAATGTTAGCTAAAAGCTTTAAGAAGCAAAATGTTAGCTAAAAGCTTTAAGAAGCAAAATGTTAGCTAAAAGCTTTAAGAAGCAAAATGCTAGCTAAAAGCTTAAAGAAACAAAACACTAGCTAAAACCTTAAAAAATGAATGCTAGCTAAAAGCTTTAAGAAGTGAAATGTTAGCTAAAAGCTTAGAGAAGCGAAATGCTAGCTAAAGGTTTAGAGAAGCAAAATGCTAGCTAAAAGCTTTAAGAAGTGAAACGCTAGCTAAAAGCTTAAAGAAACAAAACACTATTTAAAAGCATAGAGAAGAGAAACGCTAGCTGAAATCTAACAGAAGCAAAAGACTAGCTATAGCTTGTTAGCTTTATATTCCAATTTTTTAAGGAATATTGGATTTAGCAGGTACAACTATGATGTATGATGAATTAATTTTCTGATGCTTTCACATGTGGTAGAGTTTGGCTAGAATTAGCCCACTTTTTGTTTTGTATCACTTCCTGTCTGTTGTTGTGTTTTCTTGTGGATCCAGCCAGTCATTTGCATATTTTGAAGACCTCTTCATCATATCTTTTTGTAACATTTGGGGGGGAACCTTCAGTTTCAGTGTGTTGCTCTTGTATAGTAAATGAACTATGATGATTAGGAGCATTAGAAGCCATGTTGAACCATAGTCTCACGTCACATAGAATGTTGTCGTGCAGGAAATGAGTTCTTGTTTCCCTTAAACACGAATCTATACCCACGGTGTGTTCGCTCATGCAGACACACACCCTCTCTGCGTTTTGTATGAACTCCTTATTGGGGCTTTTGATCCAACGAGTGTCAGGAGCTCTTATCTCCTACTGTGTAACACACATTTATGGCTYGCACATGGGCTGCAGCGTCTCCCCGCTGAGCTGACCCTGTCGCACGCGCTCTCACAAAGGAGGTTATTTCGGGGTCGCCTCGCTGAGCACAATGAAAAGGCACACCCACACACAAAGGCGGCAGCACGTGTCCGAAATCCTTCCAGAAGTCTGTGAACACGACCGTCTGTGTGTTTAAATGTGTTTGCACTGTGACTAAAGGCTTTCAGATTGACAATAAGCGTGTGTGTGTGTGTGTGTGTGTGTGTGTGTGTGTGTGTGTGTGTGTGTGTGTGTGTGTGTGTGTG
>NW_013952974.1:46917-49093 GCF_001266775.1 Austrofundulus limnaeus
GTGGAGTCTGTCTTTGTTAAAGTGAATACGCCCTCTGTCCTTTTACAATGACTCCTCCCCTGTTTGTTTTTACCCAAAAATGGGCGGAGTCTGTCTTTGTTAAAGTGAATATGCCCTCTGTCCTTTTACAATGACTCCTCCCGTTTGTTTTTACCCAAAAATGGGCGGATTCTCTCTCTGTTAAAGTGAATAAGCCTTCTGTCTTTTTACAATGACTCCTCCCCTGTTTGTTTTTACCCAAAAATGGGCGGATTCTCTCTCTGTTAAAGTGAATAAGACTTCTGTCTTTTTACAATGACTCCTCCCCTGTTTTTTTTACCCAAAAATGGGCAGAGTCTCTCTCTCTGTTAAAGTGAATAAGCCTTCTGTCTTTTTACAATGACTCCTCCCCTGTTTGTTTTTACCCAAAAATGGGCGGAGTCTCTCTCTGTTAAAGTTAATAAGCCCTCTGTCCTTTTTGCAATTACTCTTCCCCTGTTTGTTTTTACCCAAAAATGGGCGGAGTCTGTCTCTGTTAAAGTGAATAGGCCATCTGTCCTTTTACAATGACTCCTCACGTTTGTTTTTACCCAAAAATGGGCAGAGTCTGTCTTAAAGTGAATAGGCCCTCTTTCCGAAACAATGACTCCTCCCCTGTTTGTTTTTACCCAAAAATGGGCGGAGTCTGTCTGTTAAAGTGAATAGGCCCTCTGTCCTTTAGCAATGACTGCTCTTCTGTTAGTTTTTAACCAAAAATTTTAAAAGAATGGTATCAGTTTTTGACAAAATGGCTAAAAACTTTGTCTTTATGTAATGGCTTTGCCCTTGTTTGTTTTCCCTCAAAAAATAGGGGTGGAGTCTGTTTCTCAAAGTTGATCAGTTATTTGTCTTTAAAAGCACTAAAGTGCATCCTGAATGTGTTCAAATCCATATTTAGCACTGATCAGTCGTGATTTGATGGCTTGTAATTCAYATTWGTTCCRCATAAAAATGGGCACAAAATTAGAAAAACTTTCCCRTATTTACAAACRACTATATGCTAATGAATGACACCCATAAAGTAATGCTGGTTTCGTTCTCTCCCCCTCCCCCAGGCTGTCTGTCCAACCTTCCACCAAACGCCAAGAAGATCTCCAACTCATACGAGGAGCGWCGCAAACAGGCCACCGCCATCGTGCTGCTTGGAGTCATCGGGGCTGAATTTGGCGCCGAGATCGAACCCCCAAAAGGCTCAGGGCGAGCTCGAGCGGGCGGACAGGCGCCYGAAGGTTTCGGGCTAACAAGTGGAGCGTCATCCAACTACTCGTTGGCAAGGCACACCTGTAAGTACAGAAGCATCTGTTRGTTTCTTGTCTCTAGCTTTTACTTTGAAGTTTTAAGTTTTAAAAGCYGATCTGTGGCGGCCATCTTGAATCAGGTTGAYGTTAATCAGTTGTAGATGTCCGAAGGATATTTACTGAGTTCACTGAAAAACAAAAAGCTTAAGAACCTTTCGTGGTGATGGGTGATAATAAAGGAAGGAGACTCAGTGATCCCACTGGTTCTGTTCATTCTGGAGTAATTTCAGGTGCAATACTAGTTTTTCACATTTCCACACAATACTTTGTATCGTAAAATAAAAATAGCTAAACAAACAGCCGTGAGTAGCTGCTTCTTGTTATCGATGCTAAACTCACTGAACACTCAGAACTTGGAGCATGTTGATGTTCTGCTGACCTGCTGGTCATCAACAACCTCGTGGAGCATGTGAGAACGAGTCTGAACAGCTTCACAGGACCACCTGACTGCRGTTTCAGTCCAAACTCATCTTTTTTCCCCTCAAACTAAGAACTCCGCAGCGGGGAAAGTAGAAGCTTCAGTGCAGGATTAAAGGTAAAGACAGGAGATTGATTTTCACCCACCAAGCCTGACAACTTCCACAAACTGTACACCCTGAGCCCAGAGACCGGCCTGCTGCGCCGGCAGCTTTGGACTATGGTGGGCATCAAACCTGCACTAAGCAGGGCTCCTGTTCCATCTCACTGCTCCTGAGCTCTGATTGGCTGCCTCTGGAGGGGGCAACCACCTAGAGACAGCACCTGAGCTCCCACTGATAGGCTGCAGAGCTTGGACCTGAACACAACCGTCAGATCACCTGTGAGGACTCAACACACACACACACACACACACACACACACACACACACACACACACACAC
>NW_013952974.1:49750-56569 GCF_001266775.1 Austrofundulus limnaeus
TTCCTTCCTTCCTTCCTTCCTTCCTTCCTTCCTTCCTTCCTTCCTTCCTTCCTTCCTTCCTTCTAACCCACCATCCACCTGTGTATTCATCCACTCATCATCTCCTCTGTACCTGTGGTCGGGTCGTGGAGGCACCAGGTCCAGGGTGGCACCTCCAGACCTCCCTCTGTCCTGCTCCTCTTGTTGATCTCAAATTGTTTCTATGCCAGAGAGGATTTATAATCTCACCAGGGTTCTGGGTCTGGGTCTGCACCGGGGTCTCCTCCCAGTGGGACATGCCTGGGAGGTGCATAAGGAACATCCTAATCATTGACTTGATCTTATTTGCCTTTGTTTTTGGTGATGATCCAAACCTCATGACCCTAGATGATGGTTGGAACGTAGACGGATCAGAGCTTTGCCTTTTGGCTTATCTCCTCCTTCACACTGACAGACTGGAGCAACACCCTTCATAAATCTGTCAGATCATTTCCTGCTGCTTCCTGTCATCACTCACGAACAAGGGCACTCTCCTCATTTTTCCTGGTTGCCTCACCAGGAACATGAAATGGATTTTGTTGTATTTTTTTTTAGCAAAAATAGTTTAAAATTTAGGACCATTAATGTGTAAAGACTTAAATGAAACAATCAACAATGATAAAAAGCTTKTTTCCTCTTATCTTTGTCCCTCGTTTCTCTTTTTTCATCCCTGCCTCCCCCTCCCCCCCACTCGCTCAGGTACCTGTTTTTCCCTGTGTGTTATGAAATTGAAAGATGGATCGGTGTTGTTGGCATGCAGCGCAGCCTCGTGATGAATGAGAGCTGTCCAGGCAGTTAGAGGGAGGGTACAGTAGTCTATACAGCAGAGCAGAGATTGATGTTTTCACGGGGTGAGTGGGGGAAATGTCCAGGAGATGGAGGGGGTCGGAGTGTAGAAATGGAAGGAAAGAAAGATKGACGGACGATGACAACAGGAAGGCAGGATCAGGGACAAACTGCACATCGGCGTAGAGTCCCCGGACGATAAGGCTTACAGTTAAATGTCAAAAAACCCCGARCCCCTTCTGAGGCCCGCTCGCCATCAGCCGTGGCATTTTCAAACATTTATGAAAGCTAATTGGAAATTGAGTTTTACTTTGTATTATAGAAAAGTCAACAGGGAAACACCAGAGAAGGAATCCAACAATTTTATTTTCAACAAATCATCAATATGTTTGCAGCTGGGGGGTCATGAATTCTGAGTCCAGACTAGATGGGTCTGATGGACTCAGTGGAGTTTCTTTGTGAAGAAAAACAAATCCWTGTATTCAGTTCTCAGATGGTCTGTTCTTGGATCAGGATTTTGGGATGGTTCTGGCCTTGGATCAGGGTTCTGTGATGGTCTAGTCTTGGATCAGGGTTCTGTGATGGTCTAGTCTTGGATCAGGGTTCTGTGATGGTCTAGTCTTGGATCAGGGTTTTGCAATGGTCTAGTCTTGGATCAGGGTTTTGCGATGGTTCTGGTCTTGGATCAGGKTTCTGTGATGGTCTAGTCTTGGATCAGGGTTCTATGATGGTCTTGTCTTGGATCAGGGTCCTGTAATTCTCTAGTCTTGGATCAGGGTTTTACGATTAGTCTAGTCTTGGATAAGGGTTCTGTGCTGGTCTACTCTTGGATCAGGGTCCTGTGATGGTCTAGTCTTGGATCAGGGTTCTGTGATGGTCTAGTCTTGGATCAGGGTCCTGTGATTCTCTAGTCTTGGATCAGGGTCCTGTGATTATCTAGTCTTGGATCAGGGTCCTGTGATTCTCTAGTCTTGGATCAGGGTTTTACGATGGTTCTGGTCTTGGATCAGGGTTCTGTGATGGTCTAGTCTTCGATCAGGGTCCTGTGATGGTCTAGTCTTGGATCAGGGTTCTGTGATGGTCTAGTCTTCGATCAGGGTCCTGTGATGGTCTAGTCTTGGATCAGGGTTCTGTGATGGTCTAGTCTTGGATCAGGGTTCTGTGATGGTCTAGTCTTGGATCAGGGTTCTGTGATGGTCTACTCTTGGATCAGGGTTTTATGATGGCCTAGTCTTGGATCAGGGTCCTGTGATTCTCTAGTCTTAAATCAGGGTTCTTGGATCAGGGTCCTGTGATGGTCTAGTCTTGGATCAGGTTCTGTGATGGTCTAGTCTTGGATTAGGGTTCTGTGATGGTCTAGTCTTGGATCAGGGTACTGTGATGGTTCTGGTTTTGAACCAAAAATGTTTCCATGTAACAGAAAAGATCGGACAAAACATCTTAAACTCGTCCTCACTTGGTTTTCTTTAAGCCTTTATTAAAAGTATTTTATTTCTTTTTTATAATTATTTTCAGGCCTGAAATTCAGACATGAGTGGAAATTAATAGATGAAATAACAAATCATTATATTTTTTAGGATCGTACTAATGAATAAAACAAAAACATGTAACTGTAGATCAGTTGGTTCAGCGTTTCTTGTTCATTCTAACTTAAAAGACACATTCTTTTCTCTCGGTATTGCCTTTTTTTTCCATTTTCTCTGCAGCCGGTCTAATCCAGCTCTCATCCACTAACCGAGTCCCCAACATTGATTTACTTTCACCTCTCATTTATGCTCAAACACAGGCAGATAAAGAGAAAGAGGGCAGCTGGGGGAAAGAAAAGCACAAAGCCTGTTAGCGCTCGTTTCAGCCTGGTAAATTTTAGACATCTCTAATCTGTCACTGTTTCACCCCCCCTCTCCTCGCGCCCTAATCAGCCTCTGTCTGTTAATGGGACGTGTTTACTGCCCCGGCTAACACCTCATTACAGCCAAGTGATGTTTTGTCGGGAGCTGTTGGTTCTTTTGCGTCCCGGCCGGCCTTTAAACAAAGATCTCCACCGTGAGAAATGAATCGCCCACTTCCTGCTCGCTAATTAAGGAGGCGGGGCTTTAACTTTAAATCTCAGAGCAAATATGGTGCTGATTGTGACAGCTCATTTGGTGGTGTGAGCAATGGAAGGGAGCATATGATCCTTTTTTGTTTCAAATGGTCTTGAGATTCAGGATTTCTGCAAGTCTGAATTTTTATTTGGACTTYAGCCACTTTCTCTGTCCTTGTATGTGACCCTTTTTAAATGTCATTCTGTTTAGATGACTTAAGTTAGTCTCTCACTGGGCTGAGACTGTTGGAAACTAGTTGGTAAATGGCATTTGAGATGGGGTGTCCAAACGTCTCCAAACATTTTTGGGATTGTTTATTCCTTGCAAGAGTCACAGAGTCTAGCAGTGTTGTGGCTTGAAATTCAAACATCTCTAATTTGGTGTTATCACCTTCATCTCAAAACTGCCTCTAAATCATCTCAACACTGTCTAAAAAAACATCTCAGTACCGTCTCAAAACTGTCTCAAATCTTTCTCAGAACCATGTCAGTACTGTCTTAAAATCATCTCAAAACCACATCAAATTCATCTCAAAACTGCCTTTAAACTGTCTCAATACCATCTCAAAAACATCTCAAAACCACCTATAAATCATATCCGGATCTTTGCTCTGCAGAGGTTTTTTCTACAAATACCATAGTATGTCACATTTAGTGGACATAATATAGTGTTTTTTTCCCCTCATCTATCCTCTTGTGGTATTTCGTTTTCTTTTAAGGGTAAGGGTAGCGCCTCTTATGGTTGCAGGACCCAGGCACCTGTTCTCCTATGTTTGTTTGTATTTGTCTCTCTCTTGGATGGGTTGTTCTGAACTGTATTTCGTTGTGCTTAATGGTCCAATGGCAAATAAAGTAATCTGAATCTGAAATTGTCTCAAAACTGCCTCTAAACTATCTCAAAATCATCTAAAAACACACTCAAAGCGGTCTCAATACCATCTCAAAACCACTTGAAAATCATCTCAAAACTCTCAATATTATCTCTAAACCATCTGAGTATTGTCTCAAAACCTTGTCAGTATTGTCTCAAAACTCTCAAAACCGTCTCAATACTGTCTTAACACCTTCTCAAAACTCATCAATACCATCTCAAAACAGTCTCAATACTCTCAAAACAGTCTCAAAACTACATTTAAACCGTTTCAATATTGTCTCTAAACCATCTGAATATTGTCTCAAAACCTACTCAGTATTGTCTCAAAACTGTCTCAAAAATCATCAATACCATCTCAATACTGTCTCGAAATAGTCTCAAAACTGCCTTTAAACCRTCTCAATATTGTCTCAAAATTTCCTCTAAATTGTCTCAATTTAGTTTCTGTAATACTAGAGCTGTATTTCGACACTTGTATGGGAACTCTACTAACTCAGCAAACATCCAARACTAGAGCCCAGAGTGTCCAGGTCTAAAGACAACACTAATGAAAAATAATATTAAACTGTTCCAAAAATCATAACCGAGGTGACAGACCAGTGGGGACTAAGCAAGTCATTTTGGGCAAAAAAATAATGTGTGCAGCCTAAAATACACTTTTGCAAGACACGTGCCAAAAATTAGACCATGATTTTGCAATAATTGGCCACTCCAAACATGGCACACGACTCGCCCGTATGTAYGTCTCGTCTCAAAACAATTCTGAAGAAAAGTCCACAAAGACACATCCATGTTTAAGGTTCTCCACCAATCCATCTGCCAACATTCTGTTATATTTCTCACACAAATGAAACCATTGTAGCACAACCACAGAGCAACAACTGCACCTTTTTAAAACAGAACTTTAACCTACTCGCCAACTCAGCTTAGTGACTACCTCCCTTTCCAATTCAAAGGCAGAGCGGAGACAGGTTGACTCCCAGTTCAACTGGTTGGTTTATATGTCGTGTTATTTAAAAAATGACAGTAATATTGGTGAAAGYACTTTCAGGTCTGTCTTTAAAGTCTTTTATAACATTAGCTATGAAAGAAGCAATTAGCAGCTTCAGCAAAAGTCAATTATCAAACAGCAGTTTATGAAAATCAACAAAGATATTGGATTTTTGACCTTCGRCCTCCACAGAAAGATCATTACAAATGAATTCCTCTTCAAACGGATACGCTTAAAACAAACCTTCATGAATGGGAAAATAGACTCGGATGAGATTAAAAACTTGATGTTATTTAATCTGCATGTCTTTGTTTTGATGTTCCCGGAGAACCTGCTAAAAGCTCTGAACGTGATGCTGCCACACGCCTGATGGGAGGAGGGAAAGTGACGAGCTCCGTGTTGTGGTCTTCAGGGAGGGAGAGTGTTATTGAGAGATGGGGGGCTGGGGTTCTTCAGTCTTAATGGTCAGTCCGTCCCCTCAGAGACTGGCTCAAATGTCAGGTCAGCTATGAAATGACCCCCCCGTCCTCCCCCTGTCCAGTTTGCTGTCTTTATCTCCTGACTGGGAGTCTGTGTGCTGCACAAAAATAGGTCCATTTTTACCCAAATGTAATTTGAAATGTTAAGATTTATGTTTTTCTGTTCATAAAGATGTGATTTCTTTATGGGAAATATATTTTATTTCAAACAGCTTCCATGTTGCCGTGGTGGGTGTAATTTTTTATGGCTCTCCRGTGTTTTGTAGGACATACGATGAGTTAAATAGAAGTTTTACTTATGGTTTTAAGAGAAAATTGTGAGCTCAGAATAAAATGGAAGTTTATGAGAGTCTGGGTGTGTGTGCTGTGGGCAGGTTTGAGACATAAAATGAGTGACAGAAAACAGAAATACCTACATTTTGATGTGCAAACTGTTTGTGAGAGTAAGAACAGCTTGTTTACGAATGGTTTAGAAAGTTACCTGACACCCTGACCCCCAACATGCAGAAGACGAGCTGGGATCACAGTTAAAACTACGATTGTGTAAAAAACTTACGTCAGTCATGAAAAGGCCAACTGTCTGTGACTCATTTAAAAGTTGGACAATWTTTTCAGTGTCTGAGCCGCAGACACTTTTTACCTCTTGATTCAACACAACTCCCTGTTGGATGTGAGTTTGTTTCAGTATTAATAAAACCAGTGGTACGCATGGTTCTGCTAATCGGCTAACGGCTAATAGCACAARAAAWWWTTTTTATTTAGCAGATTAGCTTTTTCACTAACTTTAAAAAAACTAGTGGATCAGTTAGCTTCTGCAAAATCAGGTTTTGCCAAATTTAAGTTTGCTAACAGCTAACAAGCTAACATTACCTGATCATCATCACAACATATAATAATCTGCTGCAGTTAGACTCTATTCAGACGACAGTTTGTGAAGAGTTCAGCCCATTACTGTATAAAAGTAAGGAGAAAAAGACGTGGGACGTAAAGTGACCGCCTGCTTAGCGGTTAGCGATTTGCTGTTAGCGTTAGCRTCTACTAATTTTTCCATGTTTAGCTGTTTAGCATTAGCTTCCTCTATATATTTTTTATGTTTAACAGTTTAGCGTTAGCAAAGCTTTGTCGTCAGTTAGCAGCTTATGAGCTAGCATAGCTAGCTTTTTGATTAGCTTTGCCTGCCACTGAGTAAAACAATTTGCGTTGAGTTTAAATAATAAATTGTAACTTTGTGTTTTAAATTAAAATATTTTTATAGAGAATGTTTGAATTTGAATTAAAACCCCTGAATAGTGTTGTGTGTTGTGGTTATTCTGTTTTGCAGGTAAGGCCCTGACCTTCCTGCTGCTGCAGCCCCCCAGCCCCAAGCTGCCCGCCCACAGCACCATCCGCCGCACCGCCATCGATCTGATTGGTCGAGGCTTCACCGTCTGGGAGCCGTACATGGACGTGTCGGCGGTGCTCATGGGTCTGCTGGAGCTGTGYGCCGACGCAGAGAAGCAGCTGGCCAAGTGAGTTTCATATCGCAATTAGACGCAAAATATATCGCAATTTTATCATCGTATCGCAAAGTCAATATAAACATAAATAA
>NW_013952974.1:57204-61239 GCF_001266775.1 Austrofundulus limnaeus
ATATAAATATTAACATAAATACAAACATCAATATAAAGATAAATATTGATATAAAATAAAAACCAGATGATTTGAGGCCTGCAGACGTGAAACACCTCATCCTCATCGCAACTTCTAATAATCTGCTGCAGTTTGTGAAGAGTTCAGTCCATTAATGTGTAAAAGAAACTGAACACACACACACACACACAATGGATTTCCATGCAGCTGACTTGAAGTGAGGTTTTTGTGTCTTTGATAAACCCTACCAGTGTCTATACACCGTGTGTGTGTGTGTGTGTGTGTGTGTGTGTGTGATAATCCCTTTTCAATAGAAAGGGTTTTTTGTGTAGAAAAATTGCCCTCACTTTATGCTGAAGAAACACGAATCGTCAGAATAAAAACCCGCCGTCACAAAGACCCGAGTTCCTCCTCGTCACACCTGCAGCCYGACTCGTTCTGACGCACAATAAACCTTTTCAAGACACAAACATGACAGTGATTATACAGTACCAACAAAAATACACTCCACACCTTTAAACCAGCTAATAACRTTCATATAAAAACAGTTACATTGATTTAGATTCAGGTAAAAAGAAATGAAATTAGATTAAATAAAAAAATAAATCTCAGGTTAACATGATGACTTGCTAACGCCACATATTTATTAGTAATTTATATGGAGTTGGCTCCCGAACTAAATTTATTAGTTATTTTTAGAGCAGTAGCAACAAAAAACATGATTTTGAGCAGAAAAGCCTTACATTTTTGTCATTTGCTCTGCGTTCTATCAAAGTTTTTTCCTTTTTCCTGCTGGGAAATCTCAATGTCCAAATATTGTTTGAGGTTTCTTCTTTAAAATAAATTCAAAATTTGTCATTAGAAAAACCTAAAAGAGGATTCAGACCAAATAATGAGTTTTGCTGATCAGGAAGACGAGTCAAATCTCTGGAAGCACTCATGATATCAGGATGATCAGGAATCATCATGGGTTAAATCGTAGTTTAAAGGCAGCTCACCCTGACCAGATCTGATTTAATCCTCAGTTTGATGTGATGTCACATTTAATGAGACGTTCTTCACAAAGTTTAAACATGTTCTAAAAGTTTATTTCCTCGTGTCTCTCATTCATTCTAGATGTTTCTGGCCGTCTGCAGGGATAAACGCCTGTTTTGACGTCCTGGCGGGGATAAAAACGTCTCTTTACGTTGTGTTTGTTGTGTGTGATTTGTGGTAATAACGTTTGTTCTGCTGAGGTGAATAAGCGTGTTGGAGCACCGTGTGCCACGCAGAGATAAGTGCACGTTGTCGTCTCCAGAACCCACCAGCAGAAAGCAATGATCAGAAAACTGCAGGTCACTTCTTAAAGAAAAAAAAAKAAAAAAAGCGGTGGTGCTGATCCGTATTGATCCGCGTCCGTCTGACTTTTCAAACAAACCTGAAGTGAGCTTTTCCTGCTCCTCAGAAAGTGACACTTTCTACGTGACGTTCACAGAAACAGTTTTAAAACTTCTGGTTAACGACGCTCGTTTAGCAGAAAGTTTTCCTTTAGCTGCTTGTTCGGCTCATTTCTCTAAAAGCACCAACTGAGATCCATTATTCTTTCATTTAGTCTTAAAACAGTCATTTTTAAAATGCTCTATATCAGCTCCGACTCTTTAGGCTAATTTACAGTTTATATGTCTTCTGTAGGACTTTGAGTCAGACTCGCTCTGCTTGGACTTTTACTGAGTTTAGTAGTTTTTGCAGAGGAGCAATGGTACATACAGTATGTGTTTCCAATATTTTTGTAGAAATATAACCTAATAATTTAACCTTAAAATAACCTTATAATTTACTGTATTTATTGTCAGTCTGTATATTTTGTCCCAGTAATTGTGGTGAAGTTCAGATTTCCCAGCTTTTCAGCAGCCTTGAACGCAGCGTTACACGTGTGAAAGTCTCAAAGGTCGAGCAGATCCAGGCACTCGCTCACATTGTGAGATTTATTTTTCTCCAAACTAAAGGTCTTTCTGCACCACGAGACCCAACCGGGGTTGAAACCCGGGTTTAGTGTGTTTGCTTTAGCCAGTTCTACCCTGATATCTGGAACCAGAGACCCATGGTTCTGTTAGATTTTACCTGACGTCAGCTGCTGATTGGTTCAGAGACCAGAGGGTTACATCACACAGGTGAGGTTACCTTTACCTGAGTTTAATGCAATGACTAGCATTTTTTTGCACAAGTTCAACTAAACAACTATTGTAAACTACAGAGCAACAACAAACAACAACAAGCTAACAAACAACAAACTAACAAGCAACAACAAGCTAACGATAAAAAACAAGCTAACAAGCAACAACAAGCTAACGATAAAAACAAGCTAACAAGCAACAATGAGCTAACAAGCAACAACAAGCTAACGATAAAACAACAAGCTAATGAGCCACAACGAACAACAAGCTAACAAACAGCAACAAGCTAACGAGCAACAACAACTAATGATAAAAAACAAGCTAACAAGCAACAAACTAATGAGCAACAACTGGCTAACGAGCCACAACAAACAACAAGCTAAGGAATGACAAACTAACAAGCAACAACAAGCTAACAAACAGCAACAAGCTAATGAGCAACAACAAGCTAACGAGCAACAAGCTAACGAGCAACAACAAGCTAACGAGCAATAAACTCAAACAACTCCACAAACTACCAAACAACAATGAGCTAATGAGCAGCAACGAGCAACATCAAGTGGCCAAACAACAATAAGCTAACTTTAGCTACTGTTAGCTTACCATCCTCGTTCATCCTTACCTCTCATCTTCAGCCTCATTCTGCTGCATGGTCTGGTACRATTATCGGCACATTTCCTTTAAGTTCGTGTAGTCCAGTATTTTTTTGTTGCAGATAAAACAAAATAAAATTTTCAGTTTTATTCTGATGATGATCTGATGACATCACGCTGATGACATCACAGCGGCGCTCTGCTCAGTGCGAACACCACCAGGGCCGGGGTCGAATAAGGCCAGGCTGGGCCTTACRATGTAAAAATACCTTGAGTCTTGCTGCCATGTTGGTTTTAGAGAGAAGAGGTCATGACCTTTGACCTGCTGACAGAGCTCATTGCACGGTCTGACCTTTGGGTTGAGGCTTGGCAGCTGTCCTAAATGTTACTGTAGTTTGGAGATGACCTTTGACCCTTCTAGGGCCGATAAACAGCATGATTTGCTTCTCTGATGTATTTTCACTTTGTTTTGTGGTGAAAACCTTTGATCATCAGCTTCCTAACTCATGTGGAAGCAGTAAGGTTGGACTTGTTTTCTGTTTGTTTGTGTTTGAGCTTCACGTTCATCAGTTGTGTCAGCTGCAGAGAAGCAGCCCAGCAGTCAGTAAGCCACTTCACAAACCGTCCAATAAATCAATGTTTCGGCCTGCCAGCAACCCAACCGGTTACCACATCTGCACCCGACCGAGAGAACCAATCAGTAAGTCAGTCAGTCAGTCAGTCAGCCGTGCACACCCAGTCCTGGTGACACCCCCCCTGTCACGTGACCGAGGCTGTTCCCTCCTCCCTCGCCTTCAAAAATCAATACTGGCAGCGCTGCCTGCGCCTCTGTGTGTGAGTCTGTATCGACTGGATCATGTCAGCGTGGTATCGGCTGTGAAAGCAGTCATGTTGCCACGTTCACACATGCCGAACCCTTCGTCTCAGTCGTAGCAGAAGTCTTCCTCCCACAAAGCTCTGACATTTCATCACAATTAGAATCTAGTTCAGTGAAAAACACATTCAGGCTAAATTACTGACTTAACGACCAGTTTTTGGTTAACAGTGTTGCTCTATGGAGGACCAGAAGTGCCTCTAAGACAGCTTTATTCATTGTTTCGTTGCATTTTATCCTATTTATTCTACATAATAATTTATCTTCTACTGTATTTTTTTCTTTTCTTGTATTGATTGTTTTTGTATTGTTGCCATTTTGACCAGGACTCCCTGGAAATAAGAAATGATTTACAGCAGGTAAAATAAGTATTGAACACGTCACCATTTTTCTCAGTAAATATATTACTAGAGGT
>NW_013952974.1:66898-69429 GCF_001266775.1 Austrofundulus limnaeus
CAGGTAAATAATATGCATACGTATTTAACCAAAATTAAGGTTTTTATCCGTAAAACCTGTATGCTAACAATCAAAAGCTTCAATGTTCATGTTTAACCTTTTGTAGAATTGATATCTGTTGTCAGATATATTATTTACTGATATTAAACTGGTAAGAAATGTAATTTTAATGGAGTATTGACCAGTGTGACTTTATAATATTTCATAAATTATGATGTAAACTCGCTAATGATAAATAATAAAGTAATGATTGATCTGCATCATGCACCTCATAATAAAAATACTCATTATTTTCTGTAAAGTTATTTGCTTTTTAAAAAGATAGTCACATAAACAGAATAAACACTTTGTATAGTTTTGTATTTTTTATAATTATTTTATTGTAGAAAATATTTCATGTCAAACATGGATTGTCTTAAATGTCTTACTTTACACAACCGTTTGTAATTTAAATTATTTTCAGTATGTTACAACCCTTGGTTTGAGCTCTGATAAATAGCCGAACACAGAAACTGGTTTAAAATATTTATTATACAAAAAGAAATAAGTGTTGGTCGTCTGGCTGGGAACAGGACTGGTTTCTTCTGGATACAGACAGGGTTTTAGTGGCAAGGCAGGACTGGATGAAGAAACTCAGAGTAATAAAGGCCACTGACCTGGTGTTAGCTGGAGTTGAGGAAACGTCGATAGAATCCAGAGGGTTCTGGTTGCAGGTTATGACGTCTCCAAGATGACCWGGTGACGGAAGAAATTTATAAGAACCGACGTCTCACAATCCATCGACATGCATTGCTTTTGTTTATGCTTTTCAATGCATAATGTAGCTTCTTGCTAGCGACCAGCTAACCACGTCCAGTCAATGGTTTTTGATTTTATTGTTGTTCGATGAATGTTTACCTTAAGCTCCRCCCCGTTTTTCCCTTCCTCGCAGCATCACCATGGGTCTGCCCCTCAACCCGCCAGCAGATGCAGCGCGTTCCGCTCGCCACGCCCTCTCTCTGATCGCCACCGCCCGACCGCCAGCCTTCATCACCACCATCGCCAAGGAGGTGAGTCTGAAACGTTAGCTTCAGAGGGACGCCGCCGTTCAGCGGTCTCTGTCTAACGTCTTCCTCCGATCGGCAGGTTCATCGTTACAACGCGGCTCAGGCGAACTCGCAGTCGCAGCAGAACGTTCACACCACCACTCTCTCTCGGGCSAAGACTGAGATCCTGCGAGTGATCGACATCCTGATCGAGAAGATGCCTGGAGACGTTGTTGATCTGCTGGTGGAAGTACGTTAAAAAACTGACATGTTAGACGGGAGTTATACCTGACGTTGGACAAAAACCTTTAAATTGGTCCTTTGTTTGKTTCAGGTGATGGACATCATCATGTACTGCATCGAAGGCTCTCTAGTGAAGAAGAAAGGACTCCAGGAGTGTTTCCCCAACATCTGCAAGTATGTGTGTGTGTATTTGTTTCTACTAMAGAGTGAGGACCATTTGCTCCATAGTTACTATCAGTGTGACCTCTTCAATGTCCTCACTTTGTTTGCAGCTCTGCTGTGCTTTCCTAGTTAGGTTTAGAGGTTTGGTGTGAATTAAGTTCTAGTTCAGGTTAAGGTTAACTATAGACCAGTAATGGTTAATTTTAGGGAAAATGTCTGGGTTACGCTTAAATACAGTTAAAAAAATGAATGGAAGTCAATACAAAGTCCTCAGTTTGATGGAAATCCAGTATCTGATAGTCTGAACCAGCGTCAGCGGTCATCTGATGTGTTTCAGGTCTCATTGAAGGACCCGCACTGGTTGGTTTGTCTGAGATGATTAACTAAGTCAGACTTTTAGTTCTGATCAGTTAAACTAAACCAGATGATGTTTACAAAGAGCAGGCTCCTGGTGCTTGATTGGGTCTGAATGAGTCTGATGTGGACCCAGCTGTGCTGCTCCCAGTCAGCTTTAACATGATGATGACCATGAGAAGTCTTTCCTGGCTGTGCTCTGATGAATTCATGTGTTCATGTGATCATGTGTTCATGTGATCATGTGTTCATGTGATCATGTGTTCATTACTTCATGTGTTCATGTGATCATGTGTTCATGTGATCATGTGTTCATGTGATCATGTGTTCATTACTTCATGTGTTCATGTGATCATGTGTTCATGTGATCATGTGTTCATGTGATCATGTGATCATTACTTCATGTGTTCATGTGATCATGTGTTCATGTGATCATGTGTTCATGTGATCATGTGATCATTACTTCATGTGTTCATGTGATCATGTGTTCATGTGATCATGTGTTCATGTGATCATGTGATCATTACTTCATGTGTTCATGTGATCATGTGTTCATGTGATCATGTGTTCATGTGATCATGTGATCATTACTTCATGTGTTCATGTGATCATGTGTTCATGTGATCATGTGTTCATGTGATCATGTGATCATTACTTCATGTGTTCATGTGATCATGTGTTCATGTGATCATGTGTTCATGTGATCATGTGATCATTACTTCATGTGTTCATGTGATCATGTGTTCA
>NW_013952974.1:70606-71746 GCF_001266775.1 Austrofundulus limnaeus
TTGTTGTGTGTGTGTGTGTGTGTGTGTGTGTGTGTGTGTGTGTGTGTGTGTGTGTGTGTGTGTGTGTGTGTGCTGGTAATTTGCTGGGTATTGATTTTTGAGTAACCTGAGCAGTCTAGTCAAGTGGAGGGGCCATTTATATCTGATCGCAGCACGGTCCCATTCAGCCAACATGCAGTCGGACCGTGTGTGAGACCTGTTTGTGTTTGTGTGCATTGTGTTAAAAACAGGAAACACTTCGGTGTGTGTGTGTGTGGTATTTCTACTAATTAACGTTTAATAGATAATGGACCTGCGGGCTCAGAGTGTTACAAGTGTTTTATTACAAATCTAACAGAGAGCTTTCATCTTGATTAACAGAGTTCAGAATCTTTTAGGTTTTATTTATTCAGATTCTTCTTATTGATTCGGACATTTTGTGGTTCTTTGTTCTGAAGCGTCGGCTCGGGTCTTTAACAGAACCAAATTACATCGAGCTGATACTTAACCCTAAGCCCTCAACAGAACCACAGCAGCTGATCTACAACAGAACAGGTCGAAAAGAACCGGATCGAGGCCCAGTCAGAGTCCAGAACCTCAGAGAGCTGAGCAGAGACAAAGATGGAGAAAAGAATGGGCTAAAATTCCTCCACAACCCTGAGAGACCAGACCAGTTCAGTTTATAGACTGAGCCGAAGTGGGCTTTTATTTTGAAACATTTCTTTGTTTTAGTTTTTTTACGACAATGATTAAAAAATAATAAACCAACCAGTTTAATTGTATTTAATTTATAGTTTAAAAGTCATGTGAATGGGACTGCATCACGTGTCAAACTCAAGGTCCCCGGGCCTCATGTGGCCCACCGCAGCAGTTTATGTGGCCACGCTTCAAAGATTCTTTTTTGTATTAGTTAATCTTTCATCTGGCAAAGTCCACCATGTAAAATCTTCATTTCGCTGCGGTTTCATCAGCTACATTTGCTACATTTGTACTGGGAAGTGGGAATTTCCCACTCACAAGTCGTAAATTTAAACTAGAATGCCCCTCCAGTGGGAATTCCCTGTAGGAAAGTGGGAAAGTTCAGATTTCAAGGTGGCAGCTACTCACCAAGGTTATAATAGTTTTGGATTTTTCATTATAGTTTAGTTTTATTTTGTTTTG
>NW_013952974.1:78917-82107 GCF_001266775.1 Austrofundulus limnaeus
GACAGGAGGAGGACGGGTAGAGGACGGGTGGAGGACATGTGGAGGACATGTGGAGGACAGGAGGAGGACGGGTAGAGGACGGGTGGAGGACATGTGTAGGATATGTGGGGGACATGTGGGGGACATGTGGAGGACAGGTGGAGGACAGGAGGAGGACGGGTAGAGGACGGGTGGAGGACATGTGGAGGACATGTGGAGGACAGGAGGAGGACGGGTAGAGGACGGGTGGAGGACGGGTGGAGGACGGGTGGAGGGCATGTGGAGGCCATGTGTAGGACATGTGTAGGACATGTGGGGGACATGTGGGGGACATGTGGAGGATGGGTGGAGGACGGGTGGAGGACGGGTGGAGGGCATGTGGAGGCCATGTGTAGGACATGTGTAGGACATGTGGGGGACATGTGGGGGACATGTGGAGGATGGGTGGAGGACGGGTGGAGGACGGGTGGAGGGCAGGTGGAGGACATGTGTAGGACATGTGTAGGACATGTGTAGGACATGTGTAGGACATGTGTAGGATATGTGTGGGACATGTGTAGGATATGTGGAGGACGTGGAGGACATGTGGAGGACATGTGGAGGACATGTGGAGGACATGTGGGGGACATGTGTAGGGCATGTGGAGGGCATGTGGAGGACATGTGTAGGGCATGTGTAGGACATGTGTAGGATATGTGTAGGACATGTGTAGGACATGTGTGGGACATGTGTAGGATATGTGGAGGGCATGCGGAGGGCATGCGGAGGACAGGTGGAGGACATGCGGAGGACATGTGGAGGACATGTGGAGGGCATGTGGAGGACATGTGTAGGGCATGTGTAGGACATGTGTAGGACATGTGTAGGGCATGTGTAGGACATGTGTAGGGCATGCGGAGGGCATGCGGAGGACAGGTGGAGGACATGCGGAGGGCAGGTGGAGGACATGTGGAGGACATGTGGACAGGTGGAGGACATGTGGAGGACAGGTGGAGGACATGTGGACAGGTGGAGGACATGTGGACATGTGGAGGACATGTGGAGGATATATATAGTTATTCTTAATGAAATGAAAACATTTTTTGAATTGAAAAAGCTTATTTTCATGACAATCACAGTTGTAACTAACATTGACTAAAACGTTCCTGAGCTCCGCTAACAAACACTAACTGAGCTCTACCTGGTGTTTCCTGCATAAAAATAGTGTTTTAACCTCTTAGAAACACTGAAAGGTACTACATATACGACTGACTGAATATGAAATAAATAAAACAAATACTATTAAACGTAATAGTTTTACTCACAGCTGAGTTGTAGCGAGTAGCTGCCATCTTGAATTCTCTACTTTCCCACAGGGGTTTCCCACCCGAAGGTCCGTCCAGATTAAATCTACAACTTATAAGTGGGAAATTCCCACTTACCGATAAAATTACGTTAAATGTAGCTGGTAAAAATGCAGCGAAATGAAGATTTGACGTGAAATTCACCTTGAACAAGATGTTTGGTTTTACCCAAAAACCAAACAGTTTTTAGGTAAAATAAGCAAGGTGCATTATGGGAGATGTAGTTTATTGTTAATCATAGTTAAAGCTGTCGCGGGCCACATTTGGCCCACACGCCTTGAGTTTGACACGTTTAAACAGTCCTACAGCTCAGATCAAAATCTAGACTTTACATTTTAAGTTGATACAAAACAGATGTTTGGTTTCTGCTGTTTTAAATCTGAATAAATATATTTATTTTTGTGACCTTCAGGTGATTCCTCAGATTTTATAGTTTGATCTGAGAGTTCCTGAAGAGGAAAATCTGAAAAGCAGCGAGACTCCGAGGCTGAAAGAGGAAGAAAAGATGAAATAATTCAGATTTCTCTTCGACACGGCGATGCTGAGAATCTAATCAGATTTTCCCGCCAATAAAAAAGGAGGGAGAATGAATGAAAGAGGAGAGATTTTCATTTTATTGTGGTTTTATTATTTTTCTGGGCTTTAATCGCCACAGACTGGTTATTATTTCAGGCTGCGAGTGCCCGAGGCGAGGCGCCTGCTCCTAATCTCATCTGGAGGTGAGGGTGTGTAATCCCAGTCGCGGGGCGTTTATTGCGTTACACGGCCCGCATCTGGCGGGACGCTCTGATTGTGTTACGCGCCACGCGGCAGCGCCGATATTCAGTCCCCTGAGCTCTGCAGGCGGCCGGCCGGGTCTGCTGGACCAGAAGCTGCTCGTCTGATGGAATTACTTCCTGCCAGCCGAACGCTCGCCGCTCAGAGAAGAGCCAGCCGAAGAGTTTCTGCTCGGTGTCGACAAGGACCTGGTTTATTTCAGCCTTCAGCTGCTTGTTTCCATCCTTTTAGCTTGTTTTAATTATTGAATTTATTTAAACTTTATTAACTCATTTTCTGAGTACAGATGTGTCAAAAGTTTCAGGACKCAGTTTGATTTCATAAACAAAAGAGAAATAAAAAAATCTGAATGCTTCAGTGAGTTTGGGGGTTGGGGGGGTCTTTGAGAACATGGACACCATCTTGAAAACTGCCTTTYTGGATCAAACTCAAACATTTCCAGTGAGAAGGTGGTTAAATAATCACTTCCTGTGTCGATAACTTCTGAGCCTCAGGAGAGATTGCTAATCTGAGGACAGACAATAATTTCTGAGACAATRTTACTCGTCTTTGATGTTTGACAACCTTGGTGCCGCTAACGGCTAAYATTGGGACTAATTGTCCCTTTAACAGAGCAGCATTTTCACATACTTTGCAAACTGTTAGCGGGCCAATAAGCTTCCTCTAAATTAGGTTTTGCCAATTTTAAGTCAGCTGACAGCTAACAAGCTAAGTCCCACCAGTCTTCAGCTGGAAGGAGACGAAGACTGAGTGACAGTTGACTTAGCAGTTAGCTGTTAGTGTTAACCAAGTTTTTGACATTTTTAGCGTTAGCAAAGCTAATTTAGCTGATAACGGCTGTGTCCAAAACGACAGGCCGGGCCCTCCGGAGGACCCAGACTACCCGATCGAGGTGGGCCGGGTCCTTGTAGACCGGAAAAAAAGAGGCTGTGAATTTGGATGGTCTAGCGTCCCGTCCTTACGTCTTGTCACCTAGCAACTGTGACGACGCTAAACAAGCAAACTTAAATCAAAACTAGAAAAATATCAATACATTAGCATTATTAATATCACAAAACTATAAAATTACCTTAAAGGTATCATTTGAAGAA
>NW_013952974.1:82978-84521 GCF_001266775.1 Austrofundulus limnaeus
GGTTAAAACCCATCAACGGCTTCAGTGTTTCACCACCAAACTCCACCAACATGACACACGATACTCCACATTTTAAATCCACATAAAACATGTAAATTGTTGATTTTCTGAGTTTGTTTTACTTCTTTAAAGAAATCTTGTTTTTTGTTTTTCTACAGAACATCCACGGTCACAAAGGTCCGATTACAGCCGTCTCCTTCGCTCCTGACGGGCGCTACTTGGCCACGTACTCCAACGCTGACAGTCACATCTGCTTCTGGCAGGTCAGACAAACACACACATCTGACTTCAGCTGCTTCGGCTGTTTGTCATCGGCGTGCTGCTTTTCAGCCTGAAACCTTCAAAACAAACTGACATCACAGTCAGGAGAAAAGTTTGAAAAAAGACATCRTTTTATATCAGCTAGAAAAATAATGTTTTCTAAACAAACTGAAGTCGAGAGCTGAAGGACTGCTGAAACTAGCTGAAGTTCAGCTGAGTTAAAGAAGCTAAAACACGCAGAAAACTAGCTAAATGTTAAAAGAAGTAAATTGCTAGCAAACCGTATTTTAGCAATAAGACAGCTAAAAGTAGCGATCATTAGCTAAAAGCCAGAACGGAAGGCTAAAAACCAGATTTAGCAACAAAGTAGCTAAATGTCAGAACTAGCTAAAGGCTACCTAAAAGCAGTGAATCACTAGCCAAAAGCTAAAGGTACTAAAGCAAAACCCAAGCTAAAAGTTGCAGACTATTAGCTAAAATCCAGATATAGCTAAATGCTAGCTAAAAGTTGCAAACTTAAAAAAAATGTTGTAAATTGTTAGTTAAGAGCCAGTCGATTCAAAATGCTAACTAAAGCTAAAAAATTTACAAAACTGACTGAACTATTTTCATGTTTGTGTTGCTAAAGTGGATTAGCCTTGGCGGCCATCTTGAACTGAAGTGGCTCCAAATGTTAACCAGGTGTAAACGTTCATCCAATGATAATTGTTTGAAACTTCATTAAAATTAGATATTTTTTTATATGAACAAACATTTTAAACAGTATTTTAATGATTGTTTTTATTGTTTTATAAACAAACAAACAAACAAACAWCAGATCGACCAATCGGACGCGTGAATAATAAAAACGTAAACACACTGAGACACACACCTCTCATCTCTTCCCAGAACTCTTATTTTGAATTAAAGAGCTTTACGACCTCTGACATGACTACACACACACACACACACACACACACACACTAATGGCATTACTGTAAACATAAACCACTGGTAGCACGCCGGCAGGACGGCTGCTGTGGTAATTAGCCGGCAGACGCTCTGTCGGTGCGTCTGAGGGATAGATAAAGTTTCTACTCACAATTTTTTCCTAAACACACACTCTGAAACACACAGAAACACACTCTGAAACACACAGAAACACACTCTGAAACACACAAAAACACACTCTGAAACACACAAAAACACACTCTGAAACACACAGAAACACACTCTGAAACACACAGAAACACACTCTGAAACACACAAAAACACACTCTGAAACACACAAAAACACACTCTG
>NW_013952974.1:84625-86251 GCF_001266775.1 Austrofundulus limnaeus
CTTATTCTTATTATTTTTCTTTGTATTCTTATTCTTATTATTTTATTTTATTTTACTCTTTTTTTTCTGCTCCCCCTCAGATGAACACCAGTCTCCTCGGCAGCATCGGGATGCTGAACTCGGCCCCCCAGCTCCGCTGCATTAAAACCTACCAGGTCCCTCCGGTCCAGCCCGCCTCCCCGGGATCCCAGAACCACCTGAAGCTGGCTCGCCTCATCTGGACCTCCAACCGTAACGTGATCCTGATGGCCCACGACGGCAAGGAGCACCGCTTCATGGTCTAAAGCCGACCCACCTGCCCCCCCACCAGTCTTTAAACCTGGGAAACCAGGGCCTGCTGGAGGGTTTCTGTTCAAAGTTTCATCAACTCATCTGGAAAAGAGTCCGGTCCAGGTTTGGTTCAGACCAGTTTTACCTGCTCTTGTAGATATTTAGCTAAACGTGTTCACTTCCTGATTTATTGTTTTAAATCTGCTTCATCTTTATTTATGGGAGTTTTTTTTTATTTAACTTGTTTTTCTTCTGATCATCCATTAAACAAACATATCACAGGAATCTGATTAAAACTGAATTTCTTTAGAAGAAGAGTAAAAAATACATCTTTAAACAAGTTTATTCTTCATTCAAAAGCTAAAAAAAACTTCATTAAAGCAGCAAAACAAACAAAAATCTTCCATTAAATGAAAGTAAACTCTTAAATTAGACGGATTAGAATCAGATGTAACCAGAAACCTTTAAACCAGTTTGTTTTTATTGCAGTAAATATTTGAATGTTTCTCGTTTTTTCATCTTTTTTCTGTATTTATTTGATTTGCTAACTCAGTGGTTCATCACAAAACACATTATTTCTGTTTTCTTAGAGAGTAAACAAGCGTGTGCATATTTAGTGTTTGATTCATCAGAGCTGCTGGTTGTCGTCTCGTGTTTTGTGTATTTGTTGTGACAAACCGCCGGCCTGCTGGTGAACACAGCTGCACCACTTTTCATCAAAATTCTTCTTCTTTAATAAAAGTAACTTCCTGTGGTTCAGAGTTTTTACCACATTTATTCATCTGTTCAGTCACGAGTACATATATATAAATAAATATATAATAAACATTCCATAAAACCCACACAGCCCAGCTGACCTGGAACAAAACGTTCTGGTTTTGTTCCTGAAGACAAAACCTTTTCTTCTTCTGCCTCCTGGATCTTCTTCCATCGTTAGACTTTAAATACTGGACCTTGGAGTTCAGCTTGAACAGCTTTAGATGGTTTCTTTTGTATCCAACCAACTTGGGGTCGCATTACCTCTTGCGGCCATACCCCGGGAGGTTGTCTACAGTCCTGTGAGTCTTGAATAATCTTGTCAGCTGCAGTTAGAGGGACGTGGAGCTGCTTGGAGACGGTCCTGTAGCTTTTAGTTTTAACGTGGAGATTTAAAATCTTCCTGAGCTCCGTGTTCGATGTGGTCACACACGTTAACGAGCTAACAACGATCTTAAAACATCTCCAGTCTTTTAGATTTTAAAACCGTTCATTAAAATGTTATTTTATAAAACCTTCCACTGCGGTCAGTTTTCATTACATAATGATTGTGGCAGAAATGTTCAGGTATTCCCACAGGCAGTGCTAAAGCTAGCTTTA
>NW_013952974.1:86261-88181 GCF_001266775.1 Austrofundulus limnaeus
CTTTTGAACAGTGGCTGCTTTGTTTCCCCGATGTATAACTGGTCGCAGTCCTCCTGGCACTTAACAGCATATACAACAACAGAAGAACCCGTCCAGAAGACCTATACAATTTTTTTCTTTGATTTTTTACCTGGATTACTGAGATGCATCAGGACATAATGATTGTGGCAGAAATGTTCAGGTATTCCCACAGGCAGTGCTAAAGCTAGCTTTATTAGCTCAGCTAGCTACATGTGGCAGTTATTAGCACATTTAACTGTATGATGTGATGGAAAAGCTTTATAAAACRTTGTTTTAATGAGCTGTAATAATCCACTTTASTCTTGCTCTGACTAGCCACTAGCTCCCCAGTCCTGTCAGAATAAAACGTTTCTCTAAACCGAGCATATTAAAAAAAACTTCCTGCAACATTTATCAATTCTTCGTAACATTTTCACATTTGATCTATTCGTTTAAGATGGAAAATAAAATCCTGTCTAAATTWAGCGGGGCTTTTATTTTGAAATAAGTGAACAAACGTTCCAAAAAATGCCTTAAAGAAAAAGACAAAAACAAATAGCTTAGAGGAGATTTATTTTTTGTTATTTTAGTTTTAAAATCGTCGTTTTTCTTTGTTGTTTTTGACATTTTTTTATGAAAACTTGATTTCCTTTTAGTTGCTGTTATTTTTGGACAAATCCTGGACCTGAACTAGCTTTAGCCTGAACCGTTAGCCCGTTAGCCCGTTAGCCTTCCTACTTTTAAATGTTTATCTGAACATTAAATAAATCCAAACAGTTTTTACTGAAGAGGTTTTCCTTCTTTCACCTCCGGTGGATTCGATCCGAGGTGTCAGAAAGCTTCTAGCACCGTTACACACCTGGAAACCGGAGCGTGTCAAAGCTTTTCACAACTTCCTCSTCACTTAAATAAAAAAAAATACATTTAAAAAAAAAAGAGAGTCCTTCTGGTCCGAGGGATTTTCTGGAAACCACTCAAACATCCTGACAGCTCTGAGATCTTAATCTGCCCGTTTTTCTAACAGTTTGACCCAGTCTGTTTCCCTGAAGCCTCCCGGGGGACGAGAGGCGAGAAAAATAAAACCCGAGGAAGAACCGGAGAGCGAGGAGGAACCGGAGAGCATCCGAGCAGAAAAAAAGGAGATTTTAACAGAAAAGACGCAACAAAACTTATTTACAATAAAAATAATTCTRCAGTGGAAAGATAAACTTATTCTGTAAAGAGAGAAACTTTTATTTTCACTCATTTTCACCTTTTTATTTTTACCGTACGGTAATCTGTGGTGCATGAAAATAAGCTTTATTTGGTGTAAAAGTGAAGTAAGTGATGTTTAAACTGAGACGTGTTGCTGTTTGCTGTCTAATAAAGAACTTCATGTCACATTTGTGGCTTTAATCTCTTTTTTTCTTTTAAAAGAAAGTTAGGAAATCATGTAGCTGCCAGTGTTTATCAATGTCTGTTAGCAAAATATTTAAATAAGTAGTTGAATGTTAAAGTGCCTGTGACGTGCTTATCCATCAAATACAAAAAGTCAAAGAAAACATCTTTTTATTTAAGAAACCTTGTGATTTAACTCATTTTACCACATAACTGTCAGGTTTTCTTTTAAACTTGGCTCAACCAATGTGAAACAGGAAGTGACATCAAAGGGGAACTCTAATTGAAACATTTGAATCTTCATCTCTTTGATATTCACTTAAAATAATCTAAAGAAACAGATTCTTCTCTACACTCTGTGTTGTTATTGTAGCAATGCTCTGTTTACTTTCAGACATTCCTCTCGTGACATCACTTCCTGTTTCTTAACATGTAAATATCTCAACTTTTCGTCACAGCGTGAAAAGAGAAACCTACAGGTCATGTGCATAATTTCATTAAAAGGATTCCAAAATCAAAGTTACCCATGTTTCATGCTGAGAT
>NW_013952974.1:90690-92360 GCF_001266775.1 Austrofundulus limnaeus
GACCATAGGGGAGAACTGGGAGAGTCCCCCCAGCGACCACACACACAGCCCCCGGGTCCAGCAGCGACAAACTCATGGGCCCCACCAGCACCCGCCACACCAGAGCAGATCCAGGAAAGGGCACAGAGGTCCGGGCCCCCAGGGCGCACCCCCTCCAGGCCAAAGCTTGACAGGTCCAGAGGCCCCGAGCCCCAGCAGGCAGTCACCAGGCCAGGCCGGCACACACCCCAGCGCCCAGCCCCAGACCCCGGGAACCCCCAGCACGCCGGCAGCCGGCCGTGTACCCCACCGGGGGGCCGAGTGGGRGAAAACTTAATTTAACAAAAGCTAAGTTGGTCTGCTAATGTTTTTCAAAGTTAGTAAAAAAGTTAATCTACTAAATGAAAAATGAGTTATTAGCTGTAACTGTGTCCACTGGGATGGACAGGAGAAATGTCCAGGTGGACACCAGGGACTGGAGAGGAGCAGCTGGAGGATCAACAGCTTGTGTTTGTTTTACAGGATTATTTTATAAACTTGTGTGGCTGAGAGGACTCCTCAACAATGATCTGTTTTATTTTGGCGGGATGTGAGACTTCCTGGTGTCCATCTGCCTCAGCTTTGGTCTGAAACTTCAGACRTCAGAACTTCTACTGAGGTCCGTTAGGAAACTTTTCAAAGCTCCGCAGCTTCTTCCTGGTTYTGATCGATGTCATCGATACCAAAGTGTCCTGTGTGGACACTGGTTAGACACAGAACCACAGAGGAACCAGGAGGACAGATGAAGGGTCAAAGGTCACAGTGATCAGTAGAACAGAGGTGAAGTTAAATGTTTACTTTGATCTGTTTTTATTTCATTTCCTACAAAGAAAAAAATTCTTATTTTTATTACATTATGTTTTATTGTTATTTGTATCCCTAATAATAATAATTATTATTATTATTATTAAAATGTTATTATTGTTTTTATTTTATTTAATATTTGAGTTTCTGTGAAGACCTTCTTCTCGTTTGCACACAGAACCGTGTCGAGGTGTCAGAAGCCCCTCAGGTGGGCCTCAGAGCCCCCAGCCCCGCCCTGAGAGCCGGGTCGGCGCTTTGATTCTGCTGGTTTCTCACACGGACCAACCAGATCCGGCCCCCGACTGTCAGACCCTAATCACCTCCGCTTTACTTTTCAATTATCTATTCAGCTGGCAGCTTAAAGTGGGATTAGGATTATTAACCGCGCTTAATCCCTGGGATTGTGGGGGGTGAGGAGGGTTCAGACCAACACTACGAGTTAAAGTTAAGAAGCTAAAACTGTTTGTTTTAAATTTCAAAATAAAATAAAAAGGTTGAAAATGTAAATTTTATTCATTAATTAAASACGTCTGAATGTTTTTACCCTTTTTACCCAGAGGTGCTGGTTCAATTCCCGACATATTTGACTTTCTTTAGATTTAAAATCAGCTGAAGGAGCAGGACTCAAACCTGAGACCTTCAGCTGAGGACTCACCTGGTCCTGGAGGACCTGGACCCTCAGCTGGTCTTGGAGGACCTGGACCCTCAACTGGTCCTGGAGGACCTGGACCCTCAGCTGGTCTTGGAGGACCTGGACCCTCAGCTGGTCCTGGAGGACCTGGACCCTCAGCTGGTCCTGGAGGACCTGGACCCTCAGCTGGTCCTGGAGGACCTGGACCCTCAGCTGG
>NW_013952974.1:93213-97756 GCF_001266775.1 Austrofundulus limnaeus
GGTCTTGGAGGACTTGGACGCTCAGCTGGTCTTGGAGGACCTGGACCCTCAGCTGGTCTTGGAGGACTTGGACGCTCAGCTGGTCTTGGAGGACCTGGACCCTCAGCTGGTCTTGGAGGACTTGGACGCTCAGCTGGTCTTGGAGGACCTGGACCCTCAGCTGGTCTTGGAGGACTTGGACGCTCAGCTGGTCTTGGAGGACCTGGACCCTCAGCTGGTCCTGGAGGACCTGGACCCTCAGCTGGTCCTGGAGGACCTGGACCCTCAGCTGGTCCTGGAGGACCTGGACCCTCAGCTGGTCCTGGAGGACCTGGACCCTCAGCTGGTCTTGGAGGACCTGGACCAGCTCTGTAAGTTTCTGAACTGGTCTGTCAGTGATTCTCTCTTCAGCTCCTCTGATTGATCAGAAACGTCTCATTAATTCGGCTGATTTACGCTCAGATCTTCGGCTCCTTTAATCAGCCGAAGGTTTGAGGCTTTTCTCCATCGAAGGCAGCTCAAACCTCCAGACGAGGAGCAGCTTTTACCCCCGAGTCCAAAATGTAAAACTACAAACTTTAATGTTTTAGTTTTCAGGTCAGAGGATTTTATTTTCTGATCACAGGTGCTTTTATTTTGAAACTTTGTTGTGGTTTTATTTTTAAAAAGTTTGAGCTCTGAGCTGCTCACAGGTTCTGCTTCAGCGTCTGTCCTCCTGGAGACAAACCAACTGAACTCAGCCAGAAATACATACAACTACTTAAAAATATAAATACTGTACTCTACTGTATAAATACTGTAGTGTATAAATACTGTACTCTACTGTATAAATACTGTAGTGTATAAATACTGTACTGTATAAATACTGTAGTGTATAAATACTGTAGTGTATAAATACTGTATGTAAAAAAACTGAAAACCCATAAACTAAAAATTTGAAAGTTGAAACAAAAAACATGAAATAAAAATATAAACAAAACTTATCAAAGAAACTGAAACTTTAAAACAATCAAAACATGAGCTAAAATTAGCCAAATTCAGCTAAACAAATAACAAAAGCTAAAATTAGCACAATCAGTAGCTAACAGCTCAAAACAGCAAAACAAAAGCTTTAACAGGTGGAGGAGTTAAAACCAGCAAAACTGTAACTGACAGCTAAAGAGTAGCTGCAGCCGGCTAAATCCAGTAAACCTGTAATTATCAGCTAAAATTAGCTAAAGAATAGCTGCAGGCTAAAGCCACCAAAACGAAAGCTGAATAACAGCCAAAAAAGGTAGCTAAAGCTGAAATCATAAAAACAGTAGCTCACAGTTAAAATTTGCTAAAAAATAAATAAATAAAAACTAAAGGCAGCAAAAAACAAAGCTTAAAGTTGTAAGTTTCTAGACGAGCCGAATGTTTTCATAGCTGAACGAGTGAATTAGCTGAAGAAGTCCAAAGTGCAACAATGGTTTGAGTGACAAATAAAAAACGACGAATTTAACAAATATCACACTGTTGGGTTTATTATTTTATTTATTTAACTTTCAGTTTAACTCAGAGCTTCCAGGCTTTGAGTCTTTAACAGATTAAAGAGAATTTATTTGCCTTAAATCAAATTAATCTCTGTCTTCAGCTCGTCTTTAGCTCGTCTTTAGCTCGTCTGTTTCCGTCCCGGTGGGTTTGTGTGATTTCTGGATTAAAACGTCTCGTTTGCGGCGCTTTCTTCTTACAAACTGTTTTAAGAGTTCACTTTTCTCTGCGAGCCGAAAACATCAGAGAATCCAAACTTCTCTTTAATCCTCGGCGCATATTTTAAACATCAGCAGCCGACGCAGCTAAAGCCCCGAGAGGAGATCAGTTCTGGTTCTGATCCCACAAGTTTCTGAGTGAAGTGAGAACTGAGGAGGAGGAGGAGGAGGAAGGCCTCTGAACACCAGGACGTGTAAAGATGTTAGCCTTCGGTCAGGTATGAAGTGGCTAAYTAAAAGCTAAAGTTTCAACCCAGASATTAACTTCAAGTAGAAAATTCCAGCTAAGAGCTAACAATAGCTAAAAGGCTAACTGAAAACTAAATTACAAAAAGATGTTAGCCAAAAGCAGCAAAATGAGCTAAAGGTAGCCAAARACTAACTAAAGGCTAAGGCTAGCTAATACCCAAAGCAGCAAAACGTGGTTAAAAGCAGCTAAAGGCTAACCAAATTATTTAAAGGCTAACTAAAAGCTAAAGTTTCAACCCAGAGATTAACTTAAAGTAGAAAAATTCCAGCTAGGAGCTAAAAATAGCTAAAAGGCTAAACTGTGAAAACACAGGCTAGCTAAAAACCCAACAAAAAACCCTCAAAAGGCTAACTGAAAACTAAATTACAAAAAGATGTTAGCCAAAAGCAGCAAAATGAGCTAAAGGTAGCCAAAGACTAACTAAAGGCTAAGGCTAGCTAATACCCAAAGCAGCAAAACGTGGTTAAAAGCTGCTAAAAGCTAACCAAAGTATTTAAAGGCTAACTAAAAGCTAAAGTAGTAAAGGCCAGTTTTTGACCAACAGTAGCAAAATGTCAGCTAAGAGCTAAAAACAGCTAAAGGCTGGATAAAATCGAAACATAAAAGTGTAGCTAAAGTATCAAACGACTGACTAAAGGCTAAAGTAGCAAAAGGCCAATATTAGCTAAAACCTCTGCATCCTGACTCACTTCTTTTCAGCTGTTTGTTTGTTTGTTTGTTTGTTTACATCGAGGTGAAGAGTCCTGATCCAGTTTTAGTTTATTTTCCTTCGATTCAGAAACAAAATATCATTTCTGTGATGAGAAACACCTTCATCCTGTCGGTGAGCCTGAAAACAAACAACAACCGAGGAGGAGGAGGAGGAGGAGGAGGAGGGGGAGGGGGCGTCGCCTGATGACAATAAATCACCTGCAGGGCAGCCCCCTCAGGTCGGGGGGCGAGCAGGGAGCAGGATGTGAGCGGCGGCTGCAGCGGCTGGTTAAGGTGGAAGTGRCCGGATCGATGAGCTCGCAGGCAGCCGAACACGAGCCGAAGCTCAGACAGACGTAATTACTGCACAGATGAAGGCCGAGAACTCAGGATTTCTAATCTTCTGTCAGAACCTGCTGGTTCACATCAGGTCCTGATGGTTCTGATCCACGTTTCAGCAAAATCAGAAACATTAAGAGTTATCCTGACATCAAACACAGACGSTTTAAAGGGTTTTAAGATCTGGGATGAATTTGTGGAATGAGGGTACGCACTCAATGTAAACAAAACAGCTGCATCAAACTGAGCTGAAGTTTAAATCAAATGATTTCAACTCAGATGAGCTGCACTCGCTTTCACACTTTGTTTTTTGTAGTAAAGGTGGTGTCCATTTAATATAAAGAAATAAACAAACAAATAAATAAATAAATAAACAAACAGCAATTAGTTTTAGCTAGACTTTATCTACTTTTAGCTGTTGATGCTATTAGATAGCCTTACACTATTTTGATCTTCTAGCTATACTTTGTAGCTAACATTTAGCTACTCTTACTTTCTAGCTAATCTTTTGCTACTTTTAACTTTTAGCTAGCCTTCGAAACACCTAGCTAATTTACTTCTACATTTACATTACAGCTAAAGTGTTGCTAATTCCCCCTTTTAGCTACCTTTTGCTGCTTCTAATTGTTTGCCAGTTYGCTACATTCAGCTCTCTGTTAGCATTGTGTTAGCCTTTCCATACATTTAGCTTCTAGCTAGCATTTTACTGACTTTCTCTTTTACCTAAACTTAGCTTCTAGCTRTCTTTAGCTACTTTTTGATACATGCTATCCCACTTCTTTCTGCTTCTAGCTAGTCGATTGCTACTCTTAGCTTTTAGCTAGCCTGTTGCAAATTAAATATGTTGCTAAACTTTTTCTGTTTTGGAGATGGGGGTCTCTGCAGCCATGAAGGGGGAGGTTCTTGRYGTGTGGGAGGAGTTTGTTAAAGACACGATTGGTCAGATTTGGATGAGCAGCTGGGGGGACATGGCCCAGGAGGAGCTTTAAAATAAATATAATTTTTAGTTTTAGAGACAGGAAGTCAATAAATGATGTTTACATGTTCAGAAGACTTTTACTCTGACCATTACTTCATCTTTTAACTCCCACCACAAGTCAGTCTGACCAATCATGTTTTTGTCTAACTCCGCCCACAGCCAAGAATCTCCGCCTATATTCCAAACTCCGCCCACACAACTACCACCGCCCCATGAACTGCTGAGACCCGTACTTGTGTTTAACGCCAATTAGCACTTGATACTTTTAGTTTTTAGCTAGTGGTTTGCTACTTTTAAGTTTTTGTTAGCATTTTGTTATTTTAGCTATTTTTTTATTTAGTTTTTTTTTCTATTAGCTAGCTTCCTGTAGCTTCTAGCTAGCCTTTAGCTAGACTCCTAGCTTTCAGTTACATGATTGCCTTTTATGTATGAAAACTTTGTTTTGTTGACGTGGAACAAAGTGTTTTTATTTTAGTTTGGAAGCTGTTTTGACACAAACGAGTAAAGAAAAAGAGGTTAGGGTCAGTGTGTGTGTGTGTGTGTGTGTGTGTGTGTGTGTGTGTGTGTGTGTGTGTG
>NW_013952974.1:98078-100418 GCF_001266775.1 Austrofundulus limnaeus
GTGTGTGTGTGTGTGTGTGTGTGTGTGTGTGTGTGTGTGTGTTGATTTCAGAAAGGGTCAGTTTGAGTTTTAGTCCTCAGGATTTTATTCTTTTAAAGAAAAGACATCTGTGTTTCTCAGAGTTAAGCAGAGGAAACAGAGCAGCTGTGATCAGTCAGTATCTAACCTGCAGCAGGCAGAATGAGGCCTGATCCAACAACTTAGTGGGTCAAGTGAATGATATGAGCTGAATGACAGCTGGAATTAGCTGAAGAAACTGAAACTGGGTTTCTAGAGCTAAAATAAAAAAGTCACTTGACTAGCTAAAATCCTAAAGTAGCAAAACATTAGCTAAAAATTTAAAAGACGAAAAAAGTTAAAGCAAAAGCCAAATAAATACAAAAACTAGCAAAATGCTAACTTAAACAAGGAAAACACTAGACTAGCTAAAATCCTAAAGTAGCGACAYATTAGCTAAAAATGGACAAAAACTCACAAAAACCTAAAGAGCAAAAATCAGAAGCTAACAATAAGAAAGTGAATACTAGCTATAAGCTAAAAATGTAAAAGTCTGAGAAAAACTAAATTAAACAAAAGGAAAATGTAGCTAAMAGCAACAAAAGGCTAGCTTAAGTACCTGCTAACTAAAATGAATGTATAGCAAAAGCCAGATATTTGCCAAAAGTAGCAAAACGCTAGTTAATCAATGCAGAACATGAGCTAAAGCTAAAATTTGCCAAAACAACATAAAAACTAAATAAAACAAAGAGTTATTTACAAATTAGAGTAACAAAAGGTTAGCTAAAAGCAGCAGAAAGCCAGCTAAAATATCAAAAAGACACATTTGACACATTTAGCTTAAAGTTATAAGTGGCAGAATGGTAGCTAAAAGCTAAAGGTAGCACGAGAAGATAAGAGTTGCTGAAGCAGATCTCAAAGAGAACAAAGGTTTTTAAGAGATTTCATTGCTTTTATCTGGGAAAAATATTTTTCAAATAAAGTGAAATAATTTAAAAGTATTAAAAGTTACGAAAACCAAAAGTCACAGAACCCACCTCCCAAATGAGCCGAAGGTTTTCGGCTAAATTAGCCTCCAGAAGTAGTAAAGGTTGCAAATTAGGTGAAAGTATAAAACTACAGCAGGAAAACCAGAAGAGCTGCGTTATTCAGAGAAATCAAACACTGGATTTGGGATGAAGGCTGGAGGGAAAAGAGGTGAGAAGACAATTAAAACAGTCAGCGGGCACTTTGGATTCCCTCGGCTGCATCTCATCGTCTCATCATCCCATCGGAGTGAAGACGGCTTTTCGGCTGCCGCAGGAAACACTTCCTCGTTGCCCTAACGCCCTAACTTCCTGTCCGCCGAGACATTTAGAAAGAGACGCAACGTGTGTGTGTGTGTGTGTGTGTGTGTGTGTGTGTGTGTGTGTGTGTGTGTGTGTGTGTAGTTGTTATGTTGCATGGCTAATTTTGACAGCATGGGAATGAGAGAGTAAGTAATGGTCCCAGCAGACGTCGTGTGTCCGTGCGCGTCCAGAGACTTGTATCCATTAGTGATAATGGGGAAACAGAGCTGCTATTAGCTGTTAATGGACGAACACAACCACAGCTCCGAGCCCCCCAGCCCCCGACCCACTCGACCTGCAGGACCACCAGGCCTGAGGATGGCAGGCTAAACCAGTGTTTGGGCCTCRGTGAGTCCTGGAAAGAACTGATCAAAACCATTTCAAAGAAAATCTGTTGTTTTAGTGACAAATAAAAAAAAATTTATTTTAGCCTCAATAAACCGACTAAATATTTAATATTAGCCTGTAAACCAGACTGAGTTACAGTTGCTAACATCAGTTAGCGGCGGCAGCCATCTTGAATCAGACRGACTCTAAACGTTGTGAATTTTGAACTTTTCTTCTTCTTTGTCCTGTTTAGTTTTTATTTGTGTATAAATTTACAGTTGAAGTACTTTGTGCTGTTTTAGCTGTTCGTTTATCAAAGTTGGAGATGTAATGTAACAAACATGAAGTGGCAGGAAGTAAAGAGTCRTTTTAGCTTTTAGCTTTTAGCTTTTAGCTAACCCTTTGTTGTCGTTAGTGTTGACTTGTCTTTCCATACTTTACTCTTTAGCCTTTTGCTACTTTTGGCTTCTTTAGTTTCAAGCTAACACTTTGTTACATTTAGCTTTTAGCTAACCTTTGGATACTTTRATCCATCCCTTCCTTCCTTCTCCTCCTTTCCTCTTTCCTCCACCTCCTTCTTTTCCTCCCTTCTTCCCTTCCTTTTGCCTCCTTTCTTTCTTCCCCCTCCTCCACTCCTCTCCTCCTCTCCCCCCCCTCTCCCCTCCTCCTCCTCTCCTCCTCCTCTCCC
>NW_013952974.1:103007-106732 GCF_001266775.1 Austrofundulus limnaeus
GGTCAGGATGGTGCTAAGTGTCTATCAGCCCTGATGAGGCTCAGGAGACTCCTTTGTTCTCAATGAGGGTGAAAATTCGAAACAACCACAGAGCGAATTTCACCTCCACCCCCCCCTCCCCACCTCCGTCTCATCATCCCTCCATCCTTCATCCAATCAATCGCTCCTTCTGCCTAACAACTCTATTGATCAGATGCACTAACAACATCTTTCATTTATTAATTATGAGAGAACGTCTTCCTGGGATTTCTCTCCCTGTCCTGCCCCCCCCCACCCCTCCCCCTCAACTAATGCTCCTGTATGAAATCCCTTTATACGCCTCCATTTTAAACCTCTCACCTCTCAGTTTCAGGGTCTGTTCCTTCCTTCCAGACTCGGCTAAAATGTTACAATCTGTAAAAATTCTCTGAAACCTCCAGTTTTAAACTCTTTGAAGACGTTTTTTTAGTAAAAATTAGAACTGCATCGTCTTTAAGCCTTTCCTGTCTGAGCAGAAAGTTTTAATTGAAACTGAACAGAGGTCAGGTTTAGTTAGAGGAAGTTTAGCCAACATTTATCTAGGTGATCTTTAGGCTAAAGCTAAACGTCTACATTCAGCCTCGACTAACAAACAGAAAGACAAAATGGTAAAATACACCTCTGGGTTTGGTCTTTGTTTCAGGAAAGATTCTGGTCTCTGAGTCGTGATGTGAGAAGAGATGGATCAGTGTTTGAGAGATATGTTTGATGTAAAGAGGAAGTTGCTCCAGTCTTTCCTGGTGAAAGACTTAGTAAAACTGGATTTACTGCTCCTTTTACATTTCAACCCTCACCTGAGGCCAATCCTGGATCCAAACAACTGAACCATGCTTCCTCTGTAGAGTGGTCCGGCTCGGCCTAACCAGTACCTCACTAGGCTGCCATGGCTGTAGACCAAATCGCCAAGAAACCAAAAAATCTTCCATCGCAGTCTCTTCTAATTACTAGACAACAAGAAGCAAGACGACACATTTTATGGCCGATTTATGGAAAATTACATTTTATTTTGGTGCATGGCTCAAACTGCATCGTTTATTGGTAGCGTTGGACCTGCTCCCTCGACCATCTTTGTACCAACCTGGACAGACTCCAGTTTTTTGGTCGATCTGCTGGAGTACTCTTGGTGTTCAGTAAAGACCTGGAGCACCTGCTTCGGATGTTATCATCCATGAAATGGACGTTATTAGGCGTTATCAGTCCCCTAGAATGGCTTCTGAATGTCCCGGCTGTGACGGTTAGCAGGTTCCCCGTCCCATAGAATGGCTTCAGATTGTCAGCTGGTTAATATGAGGCCTAAAGCCACTATCTGGTTAATATGAGGCATAAAAATTTGGTTAGTATGAGGCATAAAGCCACTAAGGTTAACTTTAGAGAAAATGACATGGTTAGCGTTAAAGACACCGCCCTCCAACGGTTGTATATTGTGGCCTTCCAATAGGGCAATGGTTAAGCGTGTCAGACCAGAGAGTGGGAGACCAGGGCTCAAGATCRACACGGATAGGACAAAAGATTTATTAAAATATGTTTTGGTTATTTACACATTCATTGTCATTGATATGTATTAACCCACTAGGGGGAACTGTTGGCACAGTCTGAAGGCTAGAAGGCACAGTAGGGACATTCTGAAGCCATTGTATGGGACTGATAACGCCTAATAATGTCCATTTCATGGACTGATAACATCAGAATCCCCTGCATGGACGTCTTTGGTCAACATTCAGCTGACCTGGCTGAAAGCTTAGGGAAACTGAGGACCCTCGTCAACGAGACAGTTTGGAGATTTGCCACCGATAGCAGCCCAGTGATGTTCTGGCTTTAGAGAGAAGGTGGACTCGACCTGCTGGTTCTCATCATCGAGAATCCAGAGGATTTTTGGACACGACTCATTGAAAGTATTCTTGGGACACAGCCAGAACCTGCTGCAGGTTTCCTCTCTTGCCTGGAATCGTCTGCCCCCCTACAGGAGCCAGAGAGATGAAGGTCTGGATTCCCATCCTGGACCTTTTCCCTTCACCTCTCAACCACAGACAGGTGGCAGACAATCAATGAATGGACCTAAACTCAGGCTTCTGAAGTCCCACATTTAGCCCAGTTTTGGCCTCAGCGCTTGTGGACGTTAGTCAGTTGTCATTGTTTGCTGTTGGGATTGTCGATTAAGTGCTAAAGCCTGAACTGATTGGTCTAAATGAAGACTACGACATAGCGTCCGATCATTCGAGGGGTTAAATCAGAGGCTTGAAAACAAAAGGAAGTGGTCCTCTCCGTGTGGACGTGGTCTGAAAACAACAGAGRATCAATAGGTTTACTGTGGCCTGCAGCCAGCGGCTCTAACACTCTGCTTCTGTTCCCATCAATACTTCCATTCTGCCGGCCCGAAGGCCCCGGGCCCCCCCACAGTCACTACATTTATTTTTAGAGCCTCCCTCCTGCATTCGGATCACTGTTTACACTCAGAGCCCAACTGTTGGACAGGAAGTCATAATGCACATCAGCTGTTTTCTGTTTGAGAAAACAGAATTTATTCTGGGCGTTCGGACAGATCCATCAGGACTTCCTCCGGGGACCTGAAGCCTTCAGTGGTTGTTGCTAAAAGCAGGTAATGTGAAACATATCTCTGAAAGACTTGTTACCTACAACAGCTGCTTCGATCCAATTCATCAGAGAGCACAGAACCAAGCTGGTCTGACTCAACAACAAGGATCCAGAGATGGGGCTGCTGCTGTAAAAGAGCTAAAATAACCCCATTCATAGAAAAACAAACATTTGAACATGRCACAGTTTGTAGAGAATGGACCCAGGAGTGCAGACTGACACGAGCATCTGTAAAAACAAACGAGGGTTTATTTAACAAAACACAAGACTAACGAACAAAACACAAGAGCAGGGGAAGAATCATAATGACTCAGAGTCATGAGTCAATGACTCACAATGACTCACAAAGAGTCACCAAATCACGAGTCAATGACTCACTATGAGTCACAATGAGTCAATGATTAACTAAAAGTTATGAGTCAATGACTCATTGTCATAATTCACAATGAGTCACTAGGTCACAATGAGTCAATGACTCACTCTGAGTCACGAGTCACTAAGTCACAATATATCARTGACTCACTAAAAGTTACAAGTCAATGACTCACTAAGTGTCACAACAAGTCACAATGACTCACTAAGAGTCACAAGTCAATGACTTACTAAGGGTTACAAGTCACAATGACTCACTATGAGTCACAATGAGTCAATGATTAACTAAAAGTTATGAGTCAATGACTCATTGTCATAATTCACAATGAGTCACTAGGTCACAATGAGTCAATGACTCACTCTGAGTCACGAGTCACTAAGTCACAATATATCAATGACTCACTAAAAGTTACAAGTCAATGACTCACTAAGTGTCACAACAAGTCACAATGACTCACTAAGAGTCACAAGTCAATGACTTACTAAGGGTTACAAGTCACAATGACTCACTATGAGTCACAATGAGTCAATGACTCACTACAAATCACGAGTCAATGATTTACTAAGTTACAACAAGTCACAATGACACACTAAGAGGCATGAGTCATTTAGTCACTACGTATCAAGAGTCAATGACTCATACAAGTCACAAGAAGTCAAAGGTCACAACAAGTCAATGACTCACTACCAGTCACAAGTCAACGACTCGCTATCAGTCACAATGAGTCAATGACTCACTACAA
>NW_013952974.1:107120-109025 GCF_001266775.1 Austrofundulus limnaeus
GTCACAACAAGTCAATGACTCACTACCAGTCACAAGTCAACGACTCGCTATCAGTCACAATGAGTCAATGACTCACTACMAGTCACAATCTCATTTAGAGTCACGAGTCACAATAACTAACTCAGAGTTATGAGTCACAATATCCAAGAGTTACAACAAGTCTCAATAACTAAGAATTACGAGTCACAATGACTCGCTCAGTGTAACAAGTCACAATAACATGACAAAATCACTACATGTCACTATGTGACACAGTGAGTCACTAATAGCCACAATGAGTTATTATGACTTACTAGGAGTAATTAGTCACCAGGAGTCACTAGGTTTTACAATGAGTCACTACAAATCATTAGAAGTCACMAGGTGTCCCAACGAGTCAATAGGATTCACTAAGACAACTAGATGTAGCGTGAAGCACAACAATGATTCTMTGCCAAAGAGATGGAAACAGCTGAGCTTGATGAATCTGTGAACAGGTGTAAGTGGGCGGGGCAAGAGAAGATACTGACTGAAGAGGACTGGAAAAATGAGCTGATGGTAGAGGGAAACAAAGAGAAACAGAAACAGAAACAGAAAATTTACCAGAGGGGGAAAAAGATCCTGAAAAACATGAGAGATCTTACTCTAATGATAACGAGCTGTTGGTGCAGCTTTCCTAAATGTTTTAATTTTCTGTTTCACGACTAGAGGTTCAAATCCCGGACGAGCCCCCCAAATCACAATCTCTCAATTCGACTAAAACTGTTTAAAGTTTTTAGTTATGCACAAAACAAAACGAACAGAAAACAAAGTTTTTGTCAAATGTGTGAARGAAAGAATAATCTAAAAGAATTCATTTTATTTTTAACGGTTTACTTTCACCGTCTCTCCAACACTTCAGCACTTAATGTAGGAACTCACACGGTTTCACCCCGAGCGGCTCAGGGTATTACCTATCAACTGGAGCTTGATTAATTAGTCCTTAATTGGTTGTCATGTCACCGGCCAATCATGCAACAGCACCCCTGAGGGCTGGCTGATTCAGAGGACACTAGAAAGAACAGCAGTCACACAGGAAATACTGCTAATATAAAAATATAATAATGATAACAAAAAAAAACAGGTTTTACTCAAACATGAGCAGAGTTAGAATCAAAATAATAAAACATACTAACATGTGAAACGTTGTTGCTCTTGATCTCTTGACTTCAGTTTTGCTTGTTTTGTTTATTTTGATGATGAGAAATGACTTGTAGCCATCAACAAACAAACAAACAAACAAACAAACAAACAAACAAACAAACAAACAAACCGATTTGACTCCTGCACAATGTGTAGCCCCATGTGTTGGGCAAAACGCTCAACCACTACCATACTAAATCTTTTCTGAATACCTAAAACACTGGGTGAGTTTTAGCCTTTAGTTACGTCTGTGGCGGCCATCTTAAATTGTGTTGCCTCCAAAAGATTAACAAACACTAGCAAAGACCAAATTAGCAAAAGACTAGCTAAAGGCTAAATTTAGGAAAATAATTGTCTGGAAGCCAAATGTATCAAATGGCTACCTAAATATAGTAAACATTAGCTAAAAGCCAAATGTATCAAATGGCTACCTAAATATAGTAAATATTAGCTAAAAGCCAAATGTAGTAACATGCTAGCTCAAAGCTAAATAAGCAGAACACTACTTAAATGTACCAACTAAATATGAAAAAAGCATAGCTAAAACTAAATGTAACATAAATAAAATCAAAACACAACCAGTAACTAAAGCAGATTTCATAAAAAATAAACAGTTTTAGGGAACTGAAGAAAATTTCTGTTTGGACAACATTTACAAATAAAATTTAATATTTTGAGTGTTAGCCATTTTTGAGGTATGTGGCAGCCATTTTGAATTGTGTTGCCTCCAAAAGGCTGTGTCCA
>NW_013952974.1:109519-112364 GCF_001266775.1 Austrofundulus limnaeus
GGGTCCTCCGGAGGACCCGTCCTGTCGTTTTGGACACAGCCAAAGATTAACTAACACTAGCATAAATGAAATTAGCAAAAGACAAGCTAAATGCTAAATTTGGGGAAAATGGTTGTCTAGGAGCTAAATGTAGTAAATGGCTACCTAAATATAGTAAACATTAGCTAAAGCCAAAAGGTAGTAACATGCTAGCTCAAAGCTAAATAAGCAGAACACTACTTAAATTTACCAAAATGTTAACTTAACTCTTAAAGAAAAAATAACCAAAATGCTAGCTAAAATCAAGTAGTTAAACACTAGCTAAAACCAAATTAGCAAAAGACTAGATAAATACTAATATGGGGGAAATAATTGGCTAGAAGCTAAATGTGTCAAATAGCTATCTAAATGTAGTACATATTAGCTAAAAGCCAATATGCTAGCTCAAAGCTAAATAAGCAGAACACTAAGTGTATGTACCAAAATTACAAACTAAAAATAAAAAAGGCTAGCTAAAGCTCAATGTAGCACAATAAAGCAAAAACACTGCCAGTAGCTAAAGCAGATTTCAAAATAAAGCAATGTTTTGAGGGAACTGAAGAATTCTGTTTTCAATGGGACATTTGCAAATATTTTGGGTTTTAGCCATTTTTGAGGTCTGTRGTCCATCTTAAATTGTGTTGCCTCCAAAAGATTAACTAACACGAGCAAAAACCAAATTAGCAAAAGACTAGCTAAATACTAAATTTGGGGAAATGATTGTCTAGGAGCTAAACGTAGTAAATGGCTACCTAAATACAGTAAACATTAACTAAAAACCAAAAGGTAGTAACATGCTAGCTCAAAGCTAAATAAGCAGAACACTACTTAAATGTACCAAAATATTAACTAGAAAACATAAAAACAAAAAAGGTTAGCTAAAGCTAAACGTAGCATAATAAAACAAAAACATTGCAGATTTAAAAAGAAATCAATGTTTTTGAGGAAACTGAAGAAAATTCTGTTTCTATTTTCAAATAATTATATATTTTTAGTTTTAGACATTCTGTGGCGGCCATCTTGAATTGGGTTGAGTCTAAATGGTCAATCAGTTGTTCTGAAAGTTTTATTAAAATCTGTCCACTGTTTGTAAAAGATATTTTGCTAACACAAAATAACACACACTGCTTATAGAAGCCCAGAAGGGACAACCAGGGCGCCAGAATGATGTCAGTGAAGAYGAAGACGTTAAATTYCTCCACTGATGAGACACAGAAACGGCGGACAGCGAGTCATTTTGTCTCTACAGCAGCTGATTAAAGGTGAGGATGTGAGGCGTGAGCRGCTAAACCAAAGGCAGAGTCTGGACGTGGTGCGTTTATTAGTTATTTCTATATTTCTGTGTTTAATCAGAGTTTTTTATGTGTGTAATGAAGGCAGCCCTGCAGGGAAGCAGAAAGTCTATTGAGCTGAATTGAATTGTTCTTCTCTGGCTGCCAGGCACAGACGAGCCCTTAATAAAAAGGCTATTTGTCAGTCTGTCAGCGCGCGCTCCTCCAATCAATGAGGACTCGGTCTGTAAACAGGCGAAGGACGCCGACTGGATCRGGACCGATACCTGAGGACGGTCCAAAAGGCTAAAAGAAGGTGGTTCTGAACCAGCTGGGCCCTAAAAACAGGAAGTGTCACATCTGAAACTGAAACGACCCGTTTTRTTCCTTCAGAGCTAATCTGGTTATGATGCTAAATGAAAACAGGCGAAACGGTAATTTTATCTGATCACAGCCGAAGAATTGTTTTTCAGAAACGCCTTTCGTTTATTTAAGCTACGAAGAAGTTTGTTTTAGCTGCTTTTTAACTTGGACAAATTTTCATTTCAACTGACAGATTTAAAAAATACAAGAGAAATTATTTTTACTGCTTCTGAGAGCTGAACAACAGCCGAAGTATGCTGAAGAAGCTGAAACTGAGTTGGTCAAGCCAAAAGAGGCAAAGCACTAGCTAAATGCTAAATGTTGTTAAATATTAGCTAAAAACTAGCTCAACATGTGTGAAAAGGTTAGCTAGAAGCTAAAAGCATTAAGCAACAGCTAAAAGTATCAAAAAATTAGGTAAAGCCCAAAGTAGGGAAAAAGTAGCTAAAAGCTCAATGTATCAAAAAAATCTAAAATCTAAATGTAGCAAAACACAATTATTAACTTATCATATCGATAAGCTAAAAGCTAAATGTAGCTAAAGTCTACCTTAAAGCAAAAAGCGACAAAGCAGTAGTAGAGAAAAAGTCCTATCTAAAAGCTAAAATGTATGCTAGCTAAATAAAGCAAATTACTAGCTAAAAGCTAAATGTCACACAAAATTAGCTAAAAATAGCAACAGTTTAGCTCAACGTCAAAAGAAGCAAAATATTAGTTAAAACTTAAAAGTAGCTCAACACTAGCTAAAACTATATCAGGAAAAAGGCTTGCAAAATTTAGCAAAAAGATTTGATAGAAGCTAAAAGTAGCAAAAGATTAGCTATAAGCTAATAGTAGTAACATCCTAGCTTAAACTCAATAGCTAGATTACTAGTTAAAAGTTATGGGTAGCAAAATGCTTGCTAGATTAAAAAATAATAAAAGGTTGCCAGATTTCAAAACAATTTTTTTAAAGAAATGGAGAAACTTCAGTTTCTACTTGAAAAATGTTTGCAAATAAAGTGAAATATATAGAAAAGTACAAAAGTTATAAAAGTTAAAATCGTAGCACCCGAGCTAAATATGTACGAATAGGTAAAATAACTCAAAGTAAGAAAAAGAAGTCAGCTTGCAGATAACGTACAAAAAAATAAAAAGGACAGCCGAACAAAACTGTAAATGTTTAAATAGATAAAATGTTTTATTATTAGATC
>NW_013952974.1:117915-122728 GCF_001266775.1 Austrofundulus limnaeus
GGAAATAAATGTCATACAACCCAGAATTCTGGAGCGGGTGAGGTTTATTATGCCACAAGCTGACAAGTCAAAACCACACACACACACTGAATTAAAAACAGGAAGTCCTCCTTATAAATACAGTCCAGAAATCTTCAATGCCTGAGTTCGCCCCCTGCTGGCCTACGGCTGAATCCCAGGCATTCAGACAAACAATCTTCACTCTTATGTAATTACAGCTTTAAAAAATATGTGTTGTTTAATGATTCGGACATGTATCTACCCTATATAATTAACACGTAATATAACAAACATTATAAAAGTATTACAAAATAAGGAAACCCTAATACTCTGATGTTGTATGTAATATCAGTACTAAGCAATAATTATAAATTTCTTCACATCCATCCAACCATCCACCCAACAAACCATCCAACCATCCATCCATCCATCCATCCATCCAACATCCATCCATCCATCCGTCCAGCCATCCAATATCCAACCATTCATCCATCCATCYATCATCCATCCAACCAACCATCCAACCACCTAACCATCTATCCATCCATCAATACATCCATCCAACCATATGTAACCATCCATCCATCCATCCATCCATCTATCCATCCATCCATCTATCCATCCATCCATCCATCCATCTATCCATCCATCCATCTAAAATCCATCCACCCAACCATTCATCCGTTCATCAACCATCCAACCAACTAAACCATCTACCCATCTATCCAACAAACCAACCAACCACATTTCCAACCATCTAACTATCCAACTCTCTCCAGACTGTCCTTCCCTGGGGTCTGTTTCCAGTTTGAAATGTCCAGAACACGTCTCCCTAGAGAGGCATCCAAGAGACATCCYTACCAGATGAACCACCTGAGCTGGTTCCTCTGGATGTGGAGGATCAGCAGGTGATGAGTTGAGTGGAGACACCTGGGCAAATTGACAAACGGAGAACAGGTGAGAGTGGGCGGGGCATGAGCAGAGGAACAGAGACAGACCTGACGGTATGTTGTTTAAAACATCTTTTAAAATCTGTTTTGTGTTGTAGTTTTAATATTCTGTGCCTCAGACGTTTTATTACTGTGATTTTTTTCCTGCATGTGGGGTCAGATCGAACACTTTAAATTAAACTTACAACTTATAAATCTTTGAAAATGAAACCAAGAAGCGTCTCTCTGTGTTTTCAGCTAATTTCTGAACAAGTGAGGTTACAACCTGCGTCTCTTTCAGCTCCGCCTGCTTGTCAAACATCCCTCAAGCAGAAATCAATAGGTCATCATCTCTACATATTACTACATATTGGGAGGAGAGCAGAGGAGGAGGAGATACRAAATCAAAGGAAGAGGAGACGGGAAAGAAGGAGGCGAGGGAATGTCATGATCACATCATTTCAGGCTTTTCAACATTATCATGTCTGGATTCTTTTCTTAGACTTAATTACTRACTGACAGAAAATTAGACATTTACACTATTATCTTGTACATCAACCAGGTGGAGTTTTTAAATCAAGATGAAATGTTCTAATTAGTTGACTTTAGTCCAAATTTCACCACAGATAATATTTTAATTTAAACTTAAACMATTTTTGTTCCACAGTTTTTCCACTAAAACAGTTCTGGTGCTAAAAACCAGATCTTAAAGTTTTATAAGTTAGGAACTGGTCTAAACCACATCCTTTATTCTTTAAATAACTTCCTGTTTTGGCTGCTCCCTTCATCAGTTTTCATTTATTTTATGATTTTCATTTATTTATTTCATTTATAATACTTAGCAGTTTTACAACAAATGCTCTTTTGACTCAACCAAGAATCAAACCTGTAGCTTCAGGACTGTGAGACACTGGCCACTGAGCTACTGCACTCCACCTAAATACCACGTCCTGTATTTACCTGAAGTCAACCAACCACCAGACTGCTAAACAAGTAAACCAACCAACTAATCAATGAAACGAGTTAACAGAAAAAAACAAACCAACAAACCAACCAACTATACTAAAACCAACCAATCAATCAATAAAACTAGTTAACAGAACCAAACTAACCAATCAACCAACCAACCAACTAAACTAAACCAATAAACCAACCAACCAACCAACCAATCAATCAATCCAACTAGTTAACAGAACCAAACTAACCAACCAATCAATCAATAAAACTAGTTAACAGAACCAAACTAACCAACAAACCAACCAAATAAACTAAACCAACCAATCAATCAATAAAACTAGTTAACAGAACCAAACTAACCAACAAACCAACCAACTAAACTAAATCAACCAACTAAATCAATCAATCAATCAATCAATACAACTAGTTAACAGAACAAAAGTAACCAACAAACCAATCAACCAAATACAACTAAACTGCTAACTAAATCAAGTAAACAACTGATCAACTAACCAATGAAACCAAATTAATCAAAAAAATGGAACAAACCAATCAAACTAACCATCAGGACTGATGTTTTGTTTGGTTAAAGTTGGTTTTAGATAAAAAAAAAATAACACTAAAATGTTCTTAGATCTTAAATTAGTCAGAATATTTGACTTTATTTTCACTGATAACAGAAAACAGCTAAATATGCTTCAGATATATTATTTGTCCAACTTCAGTTTTTATTGATTTTTTACAATGTAACTTCTTAACRTGATAATTTCCTTTGTTTTATTGTTCTTGTGACTCTGACTGGTTAATGTTTGTCTCAGGATTAACCTGCGTTCAGCTCAGTTCTGAATCCATCAACCATTATCCATTGTTCAGGAGAACAGGACGGCAGCGGCTGTCAGTAAAATATCAGAGCTTTGGGTTTCGTGTCAACAGACATGAAATCCTCTCCGAATCGAGTCAATGATTAAACAGTTTGAGTCGGAGCAGCGATGGATATCGATTCTCATTTTTACAGGTCATTTCCTCTAAAGATGATTAATACATCTGCGTCTCTGTCGTCCCACGCGCCACCGCTCCACCGTCTCTGAGATTAAACCTTCGGGCCGCCGGCGCCTCAGACGACACGGAGGGGTTGGACTTCAGAGGACAAACTTTGGTTTTGACGAGCAAAAAGTGTCCAAACTGTTTGAAACAGAACCACAGATTCAAACCCTGGAGTTAATCAGAGCAGAAAAACGATATTTAAGAGAAAAAATGTTTTTGGTGTTTCTGAAACTTTAAAAAATCCATTTAAGAGGGAAAGATCAGGTGGATTTTCTCTTTAGTTCCTGAGTCACACAAATGTTACAACTTGTTTTATGTTTTAAATTTGCAAAAACTCCTTTAATGTTTTAATCTTCAGCTCAGTCGCATCATTATTCTGTTTTCTGCTCAAAGAAAATTTGATTTGATCCTTTAATCTGAGCAGGTTTCTTCTGATTGGGAGCAGAAGCTGATGGAAAAGAGATAAATTAAAAAATGTAAATTTCCGTCTCGTTCTGGTGTCTCATGTTTGGTTTCTGTCTCAGGTGATGTTTGTCTGCCTGGTTTATCGCACCGGCTCTGTTGAAAAATAATTTCCCAGATAAATAAAATCAAGTCAGACGGGTGAGGCTGGTCTGGAAACTTGTCCTGGTTGTGAGTGAAATGATTCGTGTCACATTTTACAGCCGTGGTCTGGTGGGATGAAAGCAGATTGGATCAATGGCGGCTCATATCAGAAGCGATCGATGGTGTTTAGAGTCGCACTGATCAGTGACAGCAGAGGTCTGCTGTCTGGGAGACACACGGTTAATGAAGGAGACAGTTTTCTGTTACTGCCAACACAACTGCACAGAACTTTTAGGGTTTCTTTGTTTTCCACGTAAAAAATTATATTTTTATTACTTTTTAAACACTTGTGTTTTCTGATAAATCCTTCTGTAATTTATTGTGTCCTAAGTTACAAAAAGAAATCTCAAACTGAAACTCTGAAATGGGACAAATTGGTTCTGAAAAGTTTCAGTTTGAGACAAAAGCATCRAGATATTTAATCGTTACTAATGCCCCCCAGTGGCCCGCTCCAGTGGTGTTTAAGCTCCGCCCCCTCTATTTAAAAGGAGAGGATTTAGTGGTAGCCATTAGTCTTTAAGCTCCGCCTCCTCCATTTATTACCTCCGCCAAGGGCGAGGTAATGTTTTCGGTCGCGTCTGTCGTTCTGTCTGTGGACAACATTACTCAAAAACTCGTGGACGGATTGTCATGACATTTTTACCACATGTGKGTACGGGCTCAAGTAACAAAACTTTAAATTTTGGTGATGTTCTGGATCACGATGCGGATATAGGATTTTTTTTCTTTTAACACTCTAACATCGGCAAAGCTGYGATGCTTTCACAGGGCGTGGGTTTCAAAGTGTCCAGCAGGTGGCACTGTAGTATTGGTGTGCCCCTTTGTAACTCTATTACAGGATGGGGGAAATTGGTCTCGGCGGAGGTTTGCACTCTCTGAGTGCTTCTAGTTTATTTATTTATTTATTTATTTATTTAAGTTAACACACTTTATTTAGACCAGACCGTGCGAGTCATAAACTACGAAACTACTCAATCCAACATTTTCCTACAATGTGATCACTGTTCTGTTTTTTTCCCCATAAAAATAAGGTGTTTCAATTGAACTGTTGCAATAAAAAAAAAACCAAAGTAAAAAGGCCCTTTCAGGAAGAGAAAACTGATCAAAGTTAAAAGCCGATAATGTTTGATAACTGTGATCCATTTAAATGAACAGGGTTTAGTGGCKGCCTTCAGTATTATTTAAACGCCGCCCATTCTATTGAATAAAGTATTTGCCTGTTAAAAATATTATCCAGGGATTTGATAAATAACGGTAAATAATAGGATTTAATGGCT
>NW_013952974.1:129009-131731 GCF_001266775.1 Austrofundulus limnaeus
AACACAGGTTCTTTAGCACATAGGTCAGGAAACGTATGATCCTGGAAGCACAGGTTCTTGGGAACATGGGTACCAGAGAACATAGTTTTGGGGAACTTAGGTACTGGGTACATAGGTTTTTGGGAACATACGTACCAGGGAACTTAATATCATGGGAACACAGGTTTTTTGCAACATAGTTTCCAGAGAACATAGCTTTTGGAAACAGTTTTTGGGAACCTAGGTTATTGGGAACACACATTCTTTGGAAAATATGTAGCAGGGAACATAGGTTCTTGAGACCATAGACACCAGAGAACATATTTTTTGGGAACATAGGTACCAGGGAACTAAGATTATTGGGAACACGGGTTCTTTAGCACATAGGTCAGGAAAATTAAGATCCTGAAAGTACAGGTTCTTGGGAACATGGGTACCAGAGAACATAGGTTTTGGAAACATAGTCTTTGGGAACTTGGGTTCTTGGAAACACAGGTTCTTTGAAATATACATACCAGGGACATAGAGTTTTTNCCTGGTCATGTTTTCTCCTATAAACCGACACCAGGACTACAAACCCAGTCAGAACCAGGACCAAGGAGGAGGACAGCAGGTCCAGACCCCCCTCCTCCCGGCGGGACGCACGGACCGTCATGACGTCACTTCTTCCTCCGCAGATGATGACATCAGCAGCGCGACCCGCAGCTTCCTCTCGGTCCATGAAACGGATCCGCGGTCCTCCTCCTCACTGATGCTCCGGTCCTAACAGGAGGGGGTGGACCGGGCCTGGGGGGGCGCCGCTGCCCCCGAACAGAACCAGGATGGTGCGGATCGCCAGCGCGCTGGGWCTGATCATCTTCAGCGTGGCGCTGCTCATCCTGTCCCTCATCAGCTACGTGTCCATCAAGAAGGACTTCCTGCTCGGGACCAGCAGGTTCGGACCCAACGGAGGGCCCAGGATGTACATGTTCCAYACCGGGTTCCGGTGAGTCCACCTGCGGACCGGCCGCGGCTCACGGGCTGGTCCGGAGGACGGGTTCGGTTCTCCTGAGCAGACCAGGACCTCTGCTGTCAGAGGCCTGCAGGGATCCTGACCCCCCAGAACCAAAACCCGATTCTGTTCAGCAGGTCAAAGACGGCAGAGCGGTTCAGGTGAAGCTTATGAACAGTTAGTATCTTACCTGTTACAGATAACGACCAAACTGACGAGCTAATGGCTAGTCAGACATGTTGTTGTGGTCAGCTTTATTTACACGATCCCTCCTGTAAAAACTCACAAATAGCAGCAGCAGCAACTAGCTGTAGCACATTAATTTGGCCACTTTTATGCTAGAATATTACATTTCCAGGGGCGTCACTGAGGGGTGGGCAGGGGGGGGGGGGCAGTAAGATGACCCCCTCGATACCCCCCCATCCTCAGACACTCAATGCAAAATCTGTCCGTTAGCAAAATATGTTTTGATTTCRTAAGAGACCGTCCAGTTTTTCATAAAATATTTTGCTAACAGACCAGTGAGGTTTAACAGCATAAAAATTAGTTGCTAWAAAGAATGAAACCTTCATTGTTAGCTTTCAGTGTTAACAGGTTATGAGTTAGCAAAAACTCCTAATTGATTAGCTAAAGACGTAGTTTCACTAACGTTAAAACAAAAAGAAAAATAGAGGAAGCTAATTCGAACAGCTAATCGCTAACCACTAAGTTGTCTGTTACTCAGTTTGTGTCGCGTCTTTGTCTCATTCCAGCTGAAGACTGGTGGGACCGACTAATGTTAGCTTGTAARATATTAAAACAGCTTTGCTAACTCAATCTGCTAACTAAAASTATAGCTTAACTAAGGTTAAACGTWAAAAAAAATTAGCAGAAGCTAATACCAGCTGTTAGTATAATGCAGCTTGTTAGCTGTTAGCGCAGTTAAAGTTGACATGACCTGAAGCCGGAAGTTAATTGGTCCACCTACGATTTTCATAGTGAAAAGGCTAATCTGCTAATTGAAAAATTAGTTCCGCTGTTAGCTGTTAGCTGTTAGCTGTTATGATTAGCTGATTAGCGGAGCTACGCCCACCACTCCAGCCAAACATGGGCCTCTTATCGTTTGGTGGAGGCTAATAATTATCCTCTTTTAGCTGATTTGTTCCACAGTTTTAGCTTTTTGCAAAGTATTTACGCTCTGTTGATTCTTTTGACAAGAATTTTTAAAAATCAAACAAAATAAAATCCAGATTTCGATGTAGCAAAGTGTCTATTTTTATGGAACTTTTGTACTTTTCAAAGTTCTCTGAAGATATAAAACCTGAAAAAGCAGTATGTTTTGGGTTAAAAAGGTTTATTTTTTTTATTTTAGCCTCCTGAAGCTCAACATATAACCAAATTGATGACAGACTTTTATTTTGAAACATCTGATGAGAACGTTGTGTTGATAATTTAAAACTGAGTATTTTTAATAAATAATCAGTGTCTGCAGAACCTTTGTCCCATTTAGTTTCCTCGGCTCAGTTCTGCAGGTTTTAGTTTTTAGTAAAAGTTCAGTTTAGTTGCCGCAGAGCGCCATGAAAAGCTGTTCCTGTAAATCTTCTGGTCTTGGGGCTAAAACGTCGTCTGCCCGACGATGTTTCAGGAAGGCGGCGGTCAGTTTCGTCCTTGGCGGCTGTGATTTACAACCTGAGAGCCGCATTCGTTTTCCTCCCGCCTGTAATCATTTTCCTCCTCGCTCACCGTCATCCAGAGCCAAGGTCACCCTGAGGA
>NW_013952974.1:133885-138147 GCF_001266775.1 Austrofundulus limnaeus
ACATATATACTAGGAAACATGGGTTTTTGGAAACACGGGTACCAGGAACATGGTTTATTGGGAACATGTGTTTATGGAAACCTACAGGTTCTTGGGAACATACGTTCTTGGGAACTTAGATTCATGGGGAGACAGGTACCAGGAAACTTATGTTCTTGAGAACATATACAGTATACTAGGAAACATGGGTTTTTGGAAACACGGGTACCAGGAACATGGTTTATTGGGAACATGTGTTTATGGAAACCTACAGGTTCTTGGGAGCTTTGTTTCGTAGAAACATATGTACCAGGAAACATAAACGTATGTTCTTGGGAACATAGGCTCATAGGAACCTATAGGGAACATAAGTTCTTGAGAACATAGGCGTGACTCTGTTTAAAGTATCTGAATGTGCATCAAGATCTGAGTCATTAAACAGACAAAAGGTTTCAGGTGGATTTTGACCCAGGAYCAGCTCAGTCCAGCTGTAGAGTTCTGCTGACAGATCACCTCAGGTTATTCCTTCCATTCAGCTGCTTCTCCATGTAGATTCTATCGTCTCCGCCTCTTATTCTGCATGTAAAGTGTTTAAAGTTTGCTCAGCAGGACCACATGGTGTCACAGTTTCATGATGATGAAGACCAGAATGAGTTCTTTTTGTTTCTGTTTCAAACCTCTGCTGCAGAGAGAAGCCACCTCGCAAACCTGACCTGAGGTGAATACATGCATTTAATTTAACTAATTTGATTAATTTCTGTCATAAAAACACTGTTTTCTGTTCAAACAGCTTTCAGATTAAATGTTTTCATTTTATAACACCTGATTTTTGTGCTTCTAATATTGAATTTTCCATAAATGTATATTTTGAAAAAAGGTGGCTTAAGGCCGACAGCTGACAGGAAGTAAATCTGCGTGTCACTTCCTGTCCCGCAGCTCCCAGCTGGCCATGAAGTACTTCGATCCGGACTTCACTCCTCTGACCAAYGCGCTCAGTGAGGACCTGCAGAACTCCTCCAGATGGAGACACAACAGCTCRGCCTTTACGCAGCTGAGGTACGCAGACGTGAGCTCCAGAACTGGGTCCTGGCGGTTCTGAGGGTCTAACGGGCTTTTAGCACTTCCTGCAGTGAGTCGGGCTGCAGCTGTGAAAATGTTTTAGTTTTTTAACACGAAGCACTCAGTCAAAAAACAGGAAATTATTCAACGTTCGCTTAAAAACACATTTCAGTTACAGAAATAAAAAACAAGTTTCTCTTCAAACCACATTTTAAACTCAAGGTCTGCAGGCCAAATCTGGCCCTCGTTAACATCTTAAATGGCCCCAAAAAAAGAATCAGCTGTGGGAGGTCTCCACTTCGCTGCTACTGGAGGCAAAATAGTTTGAAGCTAAATTAAGGCCATAAAGTTTGTTAAAAAGTTTTTGAAACTGAAAAAAAATAATATTTTATATTTTTTCATTGAATGATACAACAACCTGCCATACTCATTCAATTCTATGATACAACAGCCTGACATTTTTTAAATTATATAACACAAGGGCCAGCCATACTTTTTTAGTTATATGGTACAAAGGGCTGTCATGCGTCATTAAGTATATGACACAACAGCCTGCCATATTTTTAAATATATACTACAGCAGCCTGCCATACTTTGTTAATCATATGATACATTGTCCTGCCATTTTTTATTATATAATGCAAGGGCCTGCCACGTTATTTAATTATATGATACAACAGCTTGCCATTTTTTAAATTATACAATTCAAGGGCCTGCCATACTTTTTAGTTATATGGTACAATGGACTGTCATGCGTCATTAATTATATTTTTTAATATATAATACAATGGCCTGCCATACTTTGTTAATTAAATGATACGTCCTGCCATTTTTAAAAATTATATAATGCAAGGGCCTGCCATATTTATTTAATTATATGATGCAATGGGCTGTCATACTTCGTTAATTACATGATACAATGGCCTGCCATTTTTAAAAATTATATAATGCAAGGGTCTGCCATATTTATTTAATCATATGATACAATGGCCTGCTACATTTTGTTAATTTTATAATGCAGTGGCCTGACATTTTTGAATTATATGACACAATGACCTGTCATACTTTGTTAATTATCTGATAGAGGAGGTTCTTTTGTTCGTCTCTTTTTATTTTAAAGTCAAATAATTAGAATTTTAGTGAGTTTTTCTTTTATTTATTGATTTGTGATAAAATGTGAGGCATAAGAAATGAAACGTTTTGATGTGTTTTTCTAAATTGAACCTTTTTTTCTACAAACGCAGGTAGAAACAAACGTCTCATTGTAAAGATGCTGGATAAACAAACCGATATGAACGGTTTATAATTGGCTCTAATGGAAATAAATTAGTTAAAAAATGGGTTTTATGATTTTTGTAAAACTGTCTTTGCATAATGGAACAAAAAAACTTTAAAAATCCACGTCTGGATCTGAGATTTTGTAAAACGTTCAGTGAAGCTGTTCTCGTGTCCCGCAGGAAGGAGATATCTCAGTACATCGACATCCCCAACAACTTCACTCTGACCAGAGACTCGGTGCGAGTCGGACAGCTCATGCACTTCGACTACTCCAGCCACAAATACGTCTACTCCATCGGCGAGAACTTCCGCTCGCTGCTCCCGGAGGCCTCGCCCATCCTCAACAAGCGCTACAACGTCTGCGCCGTGGTGGGCAACAGCGGCATCCTGACCGGCTCGCGCTGCGGCGCTCACATCGAGCGCTACGACTACGTGTTCCGCTGCAACTTCGCTCCGACGGAGATCTTCAGGAAGGACGTGGGGCGCCGCACCAACATGACCACCTTCAACCCCAGCATCCTGGAGAAGTACTACAATAACTTACTGACCGTTCAGGACAGGAACAACTTCTTCCTGAGCCTGAAGAAACTGGACGGCGCCATTCTTTGGATCCCAGCGTTTTTCTTCCACACGTCGGCCACGGTCACCAGAACGCTGGTGGACTTCTTCGTGGAGCATCGGGGGCAGCTGAAGGTCCAGCTGGCGTGGCCCGGCAACATCATGCAGTACATAAACAAGTAGGAAACAGCTGAACTCTTCTCTGTCTTCTTTAATTCTCCTAACATCTGGGAACAAAGCTCCAAGCTTCAGTCCCGTCTTTTCCTCCTGGTCCTTCTAACAAACGTTGAGATTTTCTTTTTACAGCAAGGAGAAGATTTAGGCTTCAGAGCCGGATTATGAGAAAACATCTATTTAGTGAAAGGAATGGCTGCAGTCCGCTGCTTAAGTCTGATACTTAGCTGCTGCTACAGTAACCTAATCTTTACCAATCCCATTAAATCTACCTGCCCTGGAAGAATCACCTCTTTTAGGCAGCTTATGAGCTTTTCAGCACCTTGAAGAGTCTTAGAGACGCTTTTGTTGGTTTGGGAAGTTCTTTTTGTGAAGCTTTCAGAGCAGAACAGTGTTATTATAGCATTACTGTCCTTAAATTGTATCTTTTGACAAGTGGCAAATACTTTGTAAACTTCTGTTTGGCAAAATGAAGCACATAATAGACAGTTTCAAACCAAAGAAGCAACGATACAATAAAAAGTCTCAGACTTCCATAAAATCTGAGCTCAGAATTTTCTCCTGAAACATGAAATTTTGAATTTGTTGCGTCTGTGTGAACATAAAAAACATAAACACAGATGTCTGTAACGACCAGATGCTTCTCACGCTTACAGTTCAAGTTTTTTGTCCACTACGAATAATGTTTTTCACACAGTGACTGTTTGAGGCTTATTTTGTAGTATGCTTTTCTGCCTGCCTTGTTAGGAGTTGAATCAGGGAGTGACAGACACAGATGTTTGGTAACATGTGTAATGACTAGATCTGACACTTGAAGTTGAAGATATTTTTCAGTACAACTTTCTTGTACACAGCAACTGTTTGAGACTTATTTTCTAGTACGCGTTTATGCCTGCCTCATTAGGAGTGCAGTCAGGGAGTGACAGACACAGATGTTTGGTTACAGATGTAATGACTAGATGATCTGACACTTGAAGTTGAAGATATTTTTCAGTACAACTTTCTTTTACATAGCGACTGAGGCTTATTTTCTAGTACGCGTTTCTGCCTGCCTTGTTAGGAGTTCAATCGGGGAGTGACAGACACAGATGTTTGGTTACAGATGTAATGACTAGATGATCTGACACTTGAAGTTGAAGATATTTTTCAGTACAACTTTCTTGTACACAGCAACTGTTTGAGGCTTATTTTCTAGTACGCGTTTATGCCTGCCT
>NW_013952974.1:139053-142530 GCF_001266775.1 Austrofundulus limnaeus
CTTATTTTCTAGTACGCGTTTATGCCTGCCTCATTAGGAGTGCAGTCAGGGAGTGACAGACACAGATGTTTGGTTACAGATGTAATGACTAGATGATCTGACACTTGAAGTTGAAGATATTTTTCAGTACAACTTTCTTGTACACAGCAACTGTTTGAGGCTTATTTTCTAGTACGCGTTTATGCCTGCCTTGTTAGGAGTTCAATTGGGGAGTGACAGACACAGATGTTTGGTTACATGTGTAATGACTAGATGATTGGACACTTAGTGTTTAGGATATTTTTCAATATGACTATCTTTTACACAGCGACTGAGGCTTATTTTCTAGTATATGTTTCTGCCTGCCTTATTAAGACTTAATAGTTCAGGGAGTGACAGACAGGTGTGGTTACTATGGTGAATCAAATGAGTCATTAGCAACAGCTTTAACTTTGCTTTTGATCTTTCTACATCAAAACGTCGGTCATTTTGCTCTTAGATCATTACGAAGAAAAGTCCCCAAATTTTTTAGCCACTTGTTACRATTTCTTTAAAAAATCTAGTTTTCAAGACTAGTATTTAATTTTTAACATGTCTTTATTTTATCCAACAGCTACTGGAAAACCAAGCGGTTGTCCCCGAAGCGCCTGAGCACGGGCATCCTGATGTACACGCTGGCGTCCTCCATGTGCGACCAGGTGCACCTGTACGGCTTCTGGCCCTTCGGCTGGGACCCCAACACGGGCAAGGARCTGCCGTACCACTACTACGACAGGAAGGGCACCAAGTTCACCACCAAGTGGCAGGAGTCCCACCAGCTGCCGGCCGAGTTCAAACTCCTGTACAAGATGCACATGGACGGCCTGCTGAAGCTCACGCTGTCCCACTGCGCAGCAGGGTGAACCTGCGGCCCTCCGTCCGTCCTTCACCTGAGCTTCCARCACAGAACCTGACYGRAGAACACGGATTTATGTTAAGCTAAGTGGGCTCCCAAAAACTGCAGGAATAACAGGCTGAGAAATTAATATATTTATTTTATATGACTCTGAATTTAATTTATCTGTTTGTTTGTTTGTTTGTTTGTTTGTTTGTTTGTTTGTTTGTTTGTTTGTTTTTTGGGGGGGGTCACGTGCCAACATCATGTTGAGGAGCGCACAAAACAACACATGAACGTAGAAAAGCAGTGAACTTCATAGAAACAGGTTTATGGAGGTAAATYAGTGCCATAAAGTTTGTTTAAAAAATAAAGTTTGAAATTGGAAGAATATTTTTGGAACTGAAATAAAAAGATTTGAAACAGAGAAAAAAGGTTTAATACTGCTTGTATCATATAATTAGATAAATATGGCATGTTGTTTGTCATATAATTAATGATGTRTGGCAGGTTGTATCATATAATAAAAAACTACGGTTTGCCATTGATTTATATAATTAACAGTATATAGCAGGCTGTCATGTCAATTTCAAAATGTGGCAGGTCATTGTATCAAATAAGTTATGGCAGGTCATTGTACCATATAATTAAATAATATGACAGGCCAYTTTATCATGTAATTAAAGAAGTATGGCACGTCATTGTATCATGTAATTAAAAACATGGCAGGCTGTAGTATTATTTAACTAAAGAGTTATGGCATGCCATTGTATCATAYAATTAAAACTGTATAGCAGGCTTCTGTATTATAGGATCAAAAATCAAACAATATATTTTTACAGTTTCAAACTTCTTTTTTAGTTTCATTTTTTCAGTAATTAAATTGTTTTTGTTTTAAAATTTTTTTGCCGTTTCAATCATGTGTTTTCAGTTTCAAACTCTTAAAACAAACTTTATGGCCACAATTTAGCTCCATAAGTCGCCATAAAAATGCTAATATTMGCTAGTTAGTACCATAGTTTGTACGCTGCTGTTTTTGTCTCCGAATTGAGCTAATTTATCAGATTTTTAAGCTTTTTTCTGTAAAAATGATAAAAATGAATAACTGCAATACTTGAAGGTAGAGGGGTCATCCACACAACATCCAAATATGTGCTAATTGTTGCTGAGAGTTTGAAAATATTTTAACGCAACGTGACAGCAACGGCAAAATCATGTGGTGCAACAAAAACTGAATCAAAATCCAAAAACCAAAACAATATAAAATATGTGATTGATCTAAATCAGTGATGTAAAGCCATGCAACTCAACAACCCTCGATTTAAGAAGCTAATGCTTACTAGCTAGTGATATAGCTAATAGCAGTTAGCTGCCATTTCTGTCTTTTGTTTTTGTACATTTATTTTTCCACTTTGATTAATATCTGTATTAAAAAGGTTGTAATTAGGTCATGGTTCAACTCATCCACTGTTACATCCAAACATTTGTTAATGCTTACCAGTAGGCTGAAAGCATTTTAAGCYAATAAGAACAGTTAGCATTAGGTTTGATGACAAATAAAACAATCTCAAATGGAATGATTAGAACTAATGCTAAGAAAACATTAAAATAACATAATAAATCAAAATCAGCAACAGGATGCCAAACAAAATGACCGCAGTAAAATAGTTGCTAACGTTAGCTGGTAGGCTAATGGCTAGCTGCCACTTCTGTTGTTTATGTAGCTTGTTTTTTTTTTTTTTTTTCCCATTTTGTCTATTGTTAAATTTGATTTTAAAAATGGCTCCTCAGCCCTGATTGGTTCGTTCACTCTGTTATAAAGACAATTTAAAAATTCCAAACCTTTCAAAGCATTTTAGCATGCGGTTTAAATTGTAAATGTTTTGCGAGGGCGAAGGCTAACGAGCGCAGATTGTTGCTGGATTATAAATCTGAAGGCGACAACAGGAGAGCTTCTGTTGAACATCCATCCATCACCGTGACCTCCACAGCTTTGGTTTCTGCTGCCTTCAGAACTCTACCTCCTGCGTTGGAGCTGAATGTTGGGAATCTGTTGAAAAGCACATCATCATGAAGATACACACTGGATCTGACTAAATGTTTCTTGTGTTCTGCWGTAATCCAGCTCTGCAGACCTGTTTAAATGACTCTAATAATCATTATTACTGTACAAACAGCTACTTTCATTGTCACATAATTGTTTATCAGCTATGAATGGATTTATTATTTTACACTAAGTGGGATTTTTTATATATATATTTTAATTTAGTGTGAATTTTCTTGGCCTAAATGCTTCTTTATACTCAGGTTTTTCTGAAAGTAGAAGCTTCTCCAGTAGAAGCTTGGTGGTGAATTGAGGACCCCAAAGTCTCTGTTGCTCTGATTGGTGGAGCACTTATAGCACGCAGTAACCATGGTGGGTCCTAAAAAGATCAAAGCAAAGTGAAAAAAATCCTGTAAACCAGTTTGAATTTTTTTTTTGAAAAAGCTGACAAAGCCAAGTTAGTGAAAACGTTTAGTCAAAAAAACAAAACTACTTCTGTTAACTTATCTTGAAAGGGATCCATGATTAGTTGTAACATTAGACTTTATTTAATAAACATATATTTTAACTGTAAAATAAA
>NW_013952974.1:145637-149620 GCF_001266775.1 Austrofundulus limnaeus
TGCCTCCATACATGCCACTATTCTTTACTTTTAGATCTAACTATATACACTATCAGTGAAATATAAAATCTGCTGTAAACTAAGAATTGTTTTCTTTAAGTGCTTGAAATAAAAGTATATCCACTGATTATTTATTGTTAAATAAGATTATTTGTGAACCTTTGGATGCAGGATGTTGGTCAGTGTTTGTTGCTGAAATATCTCATGAACGACTGGATGGATTTTAATCTCTTGAGCTCCACGCAAACCAGCATCTCCCGTTTTCTATATCTTTTAACTTCTGTTTTCTTAAGATCTGTCAGTTCAAGTTCAAGTTTCAAGTTCAAATTAAAGTTTATTTATATAGCGCCAAGTCTCAACATACGTTGTCTCAGGACACTGTACATAATCTAAAGAAGAAAGCAGCAGATTGTGTTGAATCACTTCATCACAGTCTCCCATCCTGAGCAAACAGTGGAGAGGAAAAACTCCCTGCTAATCAGGAAGAAACCTCCAGCAGAACCAGGCTCAGGACAGGAGACCATCTGCCTCGAACCTGGACATGTTTGGTATCAATAGAAAGCTAAGAATCTTGGCTAAAAGCTCATGGAAACCAAACACTGTTCAAATGACAGGCAGTTGAATCAGAAAGTAAACAAACTGTACAAAATGGGATTGTTGCAAATCTGTAAATATATTACAAAATGTTTTGACCTTTTTTTTAAAGCAAGTCAGAAGCAGATACCAAAATAGGTTGTAAACTGTGTTGAAAGTGTTTTTTACTCGATATTGAGCGAATCTGATCCAACTGAAGTCAAATATAATTTCTCATTATTTTATATAATATATATGGTGACAAAATAAATGTTTGGGTAAGTCTTTTGACCACAGACCTCTGACCACTGATGGTGGTCAGAGGGTCCGGTGGCGCCGGTGCATGGCAGCCCCACCTCTGTCAGTGTGCCCCAGGGCAGCTGTGGCTACAATGTAGCTTACCATCATCAGTGTGTGAATGTGTGTGTGAATGGGTGAATGTGTAAAGCGCTTTGGGGTCTGGAGGGACTTGATAAAGCGCTCTATAAGTTCAGTTACCATTTACCATTTTCAGGCAGGTAAGAAATTTTTTTTTAAATTTGCAATTAAAAACTTAACATTTAATAACATTAATAACATTTCATCAGTGTGTGAATGTGAGTGTKAATGGGTGAATGTCTGTTAGTGTAAAGCGCTTTGGGGTCTGGAGGGACTTGAAAAGCGCTCTATAAGTTCAGTCCATTTACCATTTACCATTAATACTGTAATAATAGTAATAATAATAATAATAATAATAATAATAATGCATTTTATTTAGAGGCGCCTTTCAAAACTCCCAAGGTCAACTTACAGAAGTCAATAATAAAATCACAATAGAACAATAAACACAACAAAAAACAATAAATCAATTAACAAAACAAAATAAAATTCTTCTGATGAACTAATCTTCAGGGTGGACTTCAGACGTAACCGAGACGTGCCGGGTCTCATGGAGCTCCCTCATCGATGAGACCAAAGGTCAAAGTTGGGATTTTAAATGGTGCCACGTGGACCAAACATTGCAGACGGTTGATAATGAAACAAACACATTTTCTGATAGACGTTATCGTTTCCTCACGCAGTCAGTAAMTATTGATGCTTCACTATCTTTGTTTTAGCTTGTTTTGTTCCTGTGTTCCTCTGAACTCTCAGCCACTTCTTTAGCCACGCCCATCTCCACTTGTCTCCTGTTTCACAGCTGCAGCCACTCCACTCATCAGCCTCTGTTCTCTGAGGTTCTGTCACGTAAGCCTTTCTTTTCTTAATAATGTAACTTCTTTTGTGTTTCCTCCACAAACGTGACTGATACTTTGATAATCTCGTCACAGAAAATTCAGGGGAAAAAAACACTTTCGGGCTGTGTTCGCAAAAAATTTACACAATCTGCTAGAGCTCAGTTTGTTTTTTGGATTTTACTCTCAGCTACTACCACACAAGATTTTAGCTCAATATCTGTAAAAATGACTGAGTTAGAGGCATTTTTGTGGCAGCCATCTTGGATTAGACTGACTCTAAAACGTCAACCTAATAACTACTTTGTGAGAGTTTCATTAAAATCTGTTCACTGGTCAAACAAACACACAGACATAGCASACATGAATAAAACCACTAATGCCCTTTTGTGTTTGATGGCAGACAATAAAAACGTGGAATTCAAAACACCATCCTCCCTTTCGTCACATTCACTGGTGTCCCACAAGGCTGTGTGTTCAGCCTGYTACTGTATTCACTACACACTGATGACTGCACCAATCACTCCTGGGCAGGATCATTTCACAAGACCTCACCTGGACAGATAATACCTGTGTGTGACCTACTACTGAGAACAACCTCATCACCAGTGGAGGGCATTGCTAACCAAAACATTAGCTTCACTAACTCTTAATCTGTTAAAATATATCTTTGTTAATGCTAAACATGCTAAACAGCTAAATGTAAAAATTATTGGATGCTAAGATGACTGTTAATCAAACTGCATCACACGTCCTTGTCTCCTTCCAATTGAAGACTGGTGGGACTGAGACTGAAGACAGGTCTGCCTGGAGTAACCTCTCTATGGTGGACATGTCTCCCAATCATTTCCACTGTTTTACAGATGGATCCCTCCTGAAGGGGTCAGTAGGTGCAGGGGAGCTGATTTTGCACAGTCATAGTGAGAGAGTACAAATACCCACTGGGTTGTTTTGCAACTGTATCTCAAGCTGAGGTATCTGCAATCCACCAGTGTGTGGTATCTCTCAAAGACCTTCAGTGTACACAGAAGGAAATATTCATCCTAACAGATAACCAGCTCTCCAAAGGGCCACACTTCGCATCATTACTGGCTTGGGAGTGTGCTGAAGCAGTCATCCAACTGGAGAGAGATAACAGTGTTACTGTTCTTTGGGTACCAGGACATACTGGTGTTTATGGTAACGAGAGAGCTGACAAAAGCTGGCAGTCAGGCCCACTTCAAAAATCCAGAGCGTGTTGTAGGTATCTCAACAACAGTCTGTAGGACTGCCCTACAGAACTGGATTAGATGTCAACACTCAATCCTCTGGAGGGAGCTGACGGACTGTGGACAGACACAAGAACTGATAAATGGCCCAAATCTAAGGTTTGGGAAAGCCCTCATCATCCTAAGGAACACTTTAAGTACACTGGTTGGAGTCCTAACTGGAAACAATCTGCTCAACCGCCACAAAAAATGGTGACCTTACCATCCCATCCCATCCCATACCATATAATACCATAATATACCATATGAAATACACCATACAATATCATATGAAACATTCCATACCGTACAATACCATAATATTCCATAAACATTCAATACCATACCATACCATACAAAACATACCATAATGTACCATTAACATTCAATACCATACCATGCCATGCCATACGATATGAAACATACCATACCATACAAAACATACCATGATATACCATAAACATTCAATACCATACCATGCCATGCCATACCATATGAACCACACCATACCATACCATACCATATCAACCATACCATACCATACCATATGAAACATACCATACCATACCATACCATACCATACCATACCATACCTAGCTTTTAGCACTAATGGTTTTCAAAGTTAATCAAACTGAACTGAACACTGAGCCTGTTTCAAGACACACCTTAAATATTTTATGACCTGTATTTTAGATTCATGTTTATTTTATTTATTTTATGTTCAGAACTTCTATACTCACTTTATCATTAGTGTGTTTATTTTATCGACTGAATTCTCTGTGTTTTTTTTTTCTCAAACAGATTTTTTTCTGAACAGCAAACAGAGCTGATAAGAAGCTTCAGCAACCTGCCGGTCAGCTGAACCTCAGAGGTCAAAGGTCAGACAAACAGGACAAACAAACTGAACCTTCTGACGGAAAAAAACGTTTCTGTGAAAACATTTAACCAGAGG
>NW_013952974.1:153358-154788 GCF_001266775.1 Austrofundulus limnaeus
TTGATACAGTATCGGGAAATGAAATATCGCGATATTTCAGTGTATCGATATTTTCTTACACCCCTATTTTCAATGTTCTTATGACTTTAGTCTTAACTTTATTCTTATGAACGACTAATAAATAGTTTAAAATGAAGTTTTTATCATCAATTATAAGTATTTAAATGCTACTATTTATGTCTTTAACTTATTGTCATTTTTATTTTTTTTGCATCATTTACTCATCTATTTGCTTTGAGATTGTTTAATTTTGAAGCTTTAATTTTCAATAAAATTCACCCAAACATGTATGTTTTGTTAAAAACAGTATTTATCAGGTTTTCAGTCTTGTGTAAACTTTAGAAATTGTTCTTTATGATCTTTATGATTAAATAAGTTAAACAACTCATTTGTTTATAAATATTATAAAACCTAAATTTGAGTTCAATCAACGGATTTTATCATAAATTCAAAAAATATTTTATGACAACTAGTTGTATTATGTTTAATAATTTMAAACTGTTTTTGTTCTACAGGTAAACATTTGTCTGCTGGTGAGTCTAACAAATTATTCTTTAGATTTTGATCGTTCGTTTAACTTTAATCTTTCAAATAATGTCATATTTTGTTTTTAGGACAAACATTGTGCACTAGATGCCTCCAAACACCAGAAAAAAATGTAATTGGTCCATTAAAGTCAGTTAAAAATAAAAATCAGCATAAATCTGAAAAGAAGTGAACATTTTAAAACACAATCAGGATCTTTATTTCACTTTGGTTTTAATACATTTTAACAGAATCACATGAAACTTTTTCAGTTACTGTCAATTGTTTTAATCTGTTTATATAAGTTTRTCTTTGTGTTTCTCACAAACTGACTAAACAAAATAAAAGTTTCTGATTTAAATCTTCATAAGTTCACCACACGACCACCATGAGAAGTTTACAGCTGGACAGATGGACCCCCGCCTGAAACTGCTGGGTCATTGATGGACGGAGGGAGGGAGGATGACACCCAGAGAAAAGACGGGGGGACGGGGACAGTGGGACAGAGGGACAGATGTGAGGCAAAGCGGAGCTGCGTTTGTCACCAACGCCACAGATTAACACAAAGCTGCAGATCAATACTGCTGCTCTGCAGGCGGCAGATGGTCCGAAACCTGGTCCAGGAGCCACAAACTGGAACAAAAACTCACATTCAGACTCAGCAGCAGAAGTTTGAAACAAACTCACAGCCGTGATCAGGCTCAGCAGCACAAGAAACTCACACTCTGAGTAGTAAAGTTACGAAGTACAAATACTTTGTTACTGTACTTAAGTAGAATTTTTGTGTATCTGTACTTTCCCTGAGTAATTATTTTTCAGCCTACTTTCTACTCCTTACATTTTTAAAAAGACAAGAAGTAGAAAGTCGTTGCTTTTATTTCAATTTTGCTTGTTTTCATTGCAGC
>NW_013952974.1:156526-159139 GCF_001266775.1 Austrofundulus limnaeus
TTCTCAAGTTTTCTGGCTTCAAACTTTTTGATTTTATTCTTTTTTAAAATATAACCCTGCAGATACACCAGGATACAAATAACCTTCATTAAAAACACAAGGATGTCAGGTTACACAAAGTGAAACCTCTGAAAATCTGTCGTATTTTTTCTCTCTTGTGCTCAGGCTAACTTTTATTAGCAACACAAGCTAACAACCTACTTTAAATGGCGCATTCTGACCATACAGACTTGTGTTGTACGACATTCGCTAACAGCTTGTTCAATATTAACAGTTTGTTGGCTAACATGTTACACGATGTTCGTTAACATGTTATACGATGTTCGCTAACAGGTTATACGATGTTCGCTAACATGTTATACGATGTTTGCTAACAGGTTATACGATGTTTGCTAACAGGTTATACGATGTTCGCTAACATGTTATACGATATTCACTAACATGTTATACGATATTCGCTAACATGTTATACGATGTTTGCTAACATGTTATACGATGTTCGCTAACAGGTTATACGATATTCGCTAACAGGTTATACGATGTTTGCTAACAGGTTATACGATGTTCGCTAACATGTTATACGATATTCACTAACATGTTATACGATATTCGCTAACATGTTATACGATGTTTGCTAACATGTTATACTATGTTCGCTAACATTTTATACGATGTTCGCTAACAGGTTACACGATGTTTGCTAACATGTTATATGATGTCCGCTAACATGTTATACGATGTTTGCTAACATGTTATACGATGTTTGCTAACATGTTATACGATGTTCGCTAACATGTTATACGATGTTCGCTAACAGGTTACACGATGTTTGCTAACATGTTATACGATGTTCGCTAACAGGTTACACGATGTTTGCTAACATGTTATACGATGTTCGCTAATATGTTATACGATGTTTGCTAACATGTTATACGATGTTTGCTAATATGTTATACGATGTTTGCTAACATGTTATACGATATTCGCTAACATGTTGTATGATGTTTGCTAACATATTTTATAATGTTCGCTAACAGATGCTGTACAATGTTTGCTAAGATGTACGACGTTAACCGTTTATACTAATAGAGTATGTATCATGTGAGTATCATGTGATGTTTGTTAACAGATGTATGACGTTTGCTAACAGAGGTCACGTGACATTTGGTATCAGAGGTTGTGAAAAAATTGCTAACAAAGTTGGTAAAAGTTTGCTAACAGTTCCTACGACATTCACCAACAGAGGTCATACGATGTTTGATGACAGGTTTTACAACATTTTGAGTGATTTAATGAGATGATGAAAACTTTACCACACTGACATCACCACCTTTACATGAGAGCAGCCATGTTGGATTTTGTTTTTTTGTTCTCAATATTTGTAGGAAACATATTAGATTACTTGACATGTATTTTAAAATGATTCTACGTATGGATTAAACTATGAATCTGGGTAATTTATGTGTATTGATGTGTTTACAGACTATCTCTGGATGCTCATAGCTGATTATAAAAATGTTTCAGAAGCCACGAGGCCTCATGGGAGCTGTAGTTCCTGGATGCAAAGATTAATTTTGTTTTTCCTTAATAAAACTCCACTATCAGTTATTTCATTATGCAAGCTCTAAAACATTGTTTTATCTTTCTGAGATGATAAAACGTCTCCATAAAGAGTCTTAAAGCACTGCCTGGCAGTGATGCCAGCGTTTGGTTTGCAGACATGCTGACTCCAAACTCCTTAAAGTCTCCGATCTTCCTCAGTCTCCTCCTCTTCGTCCTGCACTCATCACTTCTGCAACTTCCTCGTTTTCAGCATTTTGAACTCTGAGGAAACGGAAACCATTTGTTTTTAAATCAAAGTTTGATCCAGAAACAGATTTGTCAAACAGCAGACCTCCCTGATCAAAAGGAGAAAATGGGTCAGGCTTCTGTTCTTCTGTYCTTAATTACACAACAGTCATTTTTAACAAAGCAACATCTGCCTCCTCTTCCTCCTCCTCYTCCTTCATCATGTCACTCACTTTGGATCACATTTTATCTWCAGAGAAAACAACTGGAAGACTTTACAAACCAAACAAACGGGTCGAGCCCTCACTGTCGCCTGAACGTTTGGGTGTTCATTTATCTACCTGTTAGCAAAATATCTCACAAACCAATGAACAGATCTTTGGCTGAACCTCTTTTGGATTCAATCTAATTGAAGAAGGCTGCCACAACTCACGTAAGTACAACAAGATATTGGAGTTTTCAGCTCTTTGTTACCAATAATTTGCCACAAAGATGCAATTTGGTTCCATTTTTGTTGAATTTTTAAACTAAATCTCAAACTGTCTGACAGAAAATGAGATTCTAGCACCAACAAAGTGTTTCCCAAAACTTGGTCCAGCAACATCCTGTCTCTGCTGGATGGTATTAAAATGTTTTCCAAAGACACGATTCTCTGACGCTTGTTTTTAAATATGAATTATTTTGTCCTCCAAATTTTTAGGGTTTTTACATCACACAAAAACTGAAAGTGGGAAAAAACAAAAGAAAAACAGATAAAGTTCAAAGAACCGTTGATCAAGACCAATGTAAAGTGCTTGTAACGTAATATTTTAAAATAAATACAAA
>NW_013952974.1:159700-162152 GCF_001266775.1 Austrofundulus limnaeus
TATGTTAGCAATGTTAGCTTTCCAAAAATGCGTTCATATTTATTACAAAAATTTCATGTCACAGGCACTTTAAAGAATTAWTACAAAGGTTTGGCTGCATGAAAACAAAAATTTAAAACTAGGGATAAGTAAAGACTTGTAGACAATTCTGGATCCAAAATTATAACACACTAYGATATAAAATAAGAACATTTTGGAGTAAAAGTAAACGTAAGTAAAAGTGTTTTTTTTACTACTTATATTCTTGTATGAATTGTAATGCTGTGGTGATGTTTTAATTTACTATTTTACTTTCTTGTTTTTATTCTGTTTTATGTGAAGTGCTTTGGCGCTATATAAATAAACTTTACGTTAAAAAGCTTTACTCCAGTGTTAAAACATTAAAGATGGCGTTTAAATTCAAAACAATGAAGCTATATTGATAAAAGGCACTGATTGGTTAGTGTTCCATCAAGCCCCGCCCCTCAGATATGTTCCTGTCGCTCTGATTGGTCCACTCCGCTGTCAGTCTAGAGAAGGCGGCCCCTCCCCCCTCCGCTCAGCGGGCTGGGAAGGGGACCGCGGACAGCTCCTGCCTGAAGCAGAGTCACACCGGAGGAGGAGAGGGCTGGTATGGGGGAGCCGCGGCGCAGGCCCGTCTGATCCACAGAAATACTGTTTATGTTTTTTTGTTTTTAGGTTTTTGTTTTTCTTTTCTTCATGTGCTCACACCGGGGGAAAAACACCACGACGCCGAGCTGGAGAGGCCATAGGGGGACTGGGAAACAAGCGAGCGGGTGAGGAGAAGCAGGGGACCACGGCTACTGACCCATCCCGGAGCGGCGGCGGCGGGAAAAGAAGGAGACCTGATTCCGCTCGACCTGATGGACTGAGGACAGATGAATGAAGACCGCCTACACTAACGCCTATCGATGCCTGGCCAAGGACCTGGACGCTTACGCCATGAACACGGACATGACAATGGACGGCATCGGCAGCCTGCACGGCGGGGTGTCGGTGAGCTCCGTGGCGCCTGACGCGGAGCTGATGAGCGGCCACAGCCCGCACCACGGCCGCGGCGGCGGCGGCGGCGGCGGCTCGTCGGCGGCGGCTGCTGCCGCCACCCTGCGGATACACCAGGACCTGGCCGCCGCCGCCGCCGCCTCCTCCCGCTCGGCCATGGTGTCCGGCATGGCGTCGATCCTGGACGGCAGCGGGGAGTACCGGCCGGAGCTGTCGCTGCCGCTGCACCACGCCATGAGCGTGCCGTGCGACTCGTCCTCCCCCGGGATGGGCATGAGCGGCACCTACACCACCCTGACCCCGCTGCAGCCGCTGCCGCCCATCTCCACCGTGTCGGACAAGTTCCACCACCACCACCACCACCACCAGCAGCAGCGGCTCCCCGGGAACGTCAGCGGCAGCTTCACCCTGATGCGGGACGAGCGGGGGCTGCCGGGCATGAACAGCCTCTACAGCCCCTACAAGGAGCACATGTCCGGGATGGGTCAGAGCCTGTCCCCGGTGCTGGGCAACGGCCTGGGCTCCATCCACAACCCCCAGCAGGGGCTCCACAACTACGGCGGCCACGACAAGATGCTGAACTTCGACCCGGCCACCGCCTCCATGCTGGCCCGGGGGGACCACCACCAGCACCGGGGCCTCGGCGGCCCCGCGGCCGGGATGATGCCGCACCTGAACGGCATGCACCACCCGGGTCACCCGGTCGCGTCCTCGGCGGGCCACCACCCCCCACACCCCCACCTCCAGTCCCCGTCCCACGGGCCCGTGTTGGCCTCTACCCGGGACAGACCGCCCTCCTCCTCGGGGGCCCCCGGCCCGGGCCCCGGCTCCGGGCAGCAGGAGGAGATCAACACCAAGGAGGTGGCGCAGAGGATCACGGCCGAGCTGAAGAGGTACAGCATCCCGCAGGCCATCTTCGCCCAGCGGGTGCTGTGCCGCTCCCAGGGGACCCTGTCGGACCTGCTGAGGAACCCCAAACCCTGGAGTAAACTAAAGTCCGGCCGGGAGACCTTCAGGAGGATGTGGAAGTGGCTGCAGGAGCCCGAGTTCCAGAGGATGTCGGCGCTCAGACTGGCAGGTAGGACCGAGCTGCTGGTTCTGGCTCTGCTTCTGGTTCTGCTTCTGGTCTAGTAGTTTGGGTCTGTGGCTGACGTGAGGCTGCAGGGTGGACCACATACAGGGTTCGATCCTGGTGTGGACCTGCGGGGGTTTTCTTTGCAGGTTCTCCTTATGCACCGGTGGGTTTTCTCCAGGTCCAAATCATCATCCCTTTATGCTGCTTTTCTGCAGTGTTGTACAAAGTACTTCAACGTTATACTTGAATAAAAGTACAAGTATCTTATCATAAAATACTTTGGTAAAAGTTAAAGTCTTCTCTAAAAATATTACTTGAGTAAAAGTCTTAAAGTATCTGATATTTTTTGTACTTAAGTATCAAAAGTTCATTTCC
>NW_013952974.1:165774-167415 GCF_001266775.1 Austrofundulus limnaeus
ATATTATTCACATTATAACAGGATAATTTTGAATATCTTTGCTTTGTTTATACCTTTATAAATTAAATAATTTTCATGTAGCTAATGCTGCTTTTATTTCGTTATAACATAAAATAACAGAACAAAATGACCCATTTTATTTGGAAAAATACAAATAAAACTTATTTCTGTTAAAGTTCAAGAAAACTGATAGTTGGATTAAATGTTTTATATAATAATAAATCTAATTTTTTATATAGTTTCATGTTATATAAACTGGTTAACATTTTAACTCCATCATTAGGAGCTTTTAGCTGACGAACATTAGAAATGTGACGTCAGGTGAAAACGTGTTGGAAGGTGTTTTTGTTCCCTCTTTATATTTATAAAAATCTGTTTGTTGTTCGTTTCTTCCTGTTTGGTGGTTTTCAGAGCAGAGCAGTGATTCCTGCATCAGCAGAGCCTCCAACAGAGCCGAGGTCAAAGGTCAGAGACGGAGCAGGTCTCCCTGTAAGACCAGCAGCAGTGTTGTTGTTGTTGTTAATTATATTTATTTATTTTACTCTCTGAGGTTATTGTTCTGTTCACTCTGTTTATCACACGTTAGATCCAGTAATATTCAGATTTATTACATCTCCCTCTTGGTTTTTGTCTCAGGTCTAAAACATTTCATGTTGTCAGTTTTCTCCAGTTTTAACTCGAAACAGAACATTAAGGAGATGCTTCATTTCAAACAATAACCTTTTAGTAAAGACAATTCTTTTCTGTCAACAAAAAACAATTTTGGCTAAATTATCATTATTAATTTTATTGRAAGGATAAAAATTCCTAATTAGTCTGTATTTCCTGAGTTGATGACATCTTTGCAGATTTAGAATCAACAAACTGGTTGTTTTCCTCATTTCTAGGCAGTAATTTAGTAAATTATTAACAAGTAAAACATGATTCAAATAAGAAAAAAAACATTTCTGATGAAGAGTTTGGAACCTGAACAAGCAGCTGTTGTTTGAACAGAAGCCGAAATGACAATTATTATTAAAACAGACAAAGATCCTGTTCGTTGTGTGATGTCAGAAAACTCAACGTTAAAAAAGAAATGAAGAATATGACAGACGTGTTTCTGCAGATAATATTTCATCTCTGTGTGAAACTAACATCAGCAGAGCCGCTCAACACTGTGATGTCACAGGAAGTAACGTTATAATAATGTTATAATGGTATAATAATGTTATAATAATGTTACAATAATGTTATAATGGTATAATGTTCAAATGTTATAATAATGTTATAATAATGTTTTAATGTTATAATAATGTTACAATATGTTATAATAATGTTATAATAATGTTACAATAATGTTATAATAATGTTATTATAATGTTATTATAATGTTATAATAATGTTACAATGATGTTATAATGTTGTAATAATGGTATAATAATGGTATAATGTTATAATAATGGTATAATAATGTTATAATAATGTTATAACGTTATTATAATGTTATAATAATGTTACAATGATGTTATAATGTTGTAATAATGGTATAATAATGGTATAATAATGTTATAATAATGTTATAACGTTATTATAATGTTATAATAATGTTACAATGATGTTATAATGTTGTAATAATGTTATAATAATGGTATAATAATGTTA
>NW_013952974.1:167901-170536 GCF_001266775.1 Austrofundulus limnaeus
TGTTGTAATGGTATAATAATGTTATAATAATGTTATAATGGTATAATAATGTTATAATAATGTTATAATGGTATAATAATGTTATAATAATGTTATAATGGTATAATAATGTTATAATAATGTTACAATGATGTTATAATGGTATAATAATGTTATAATAATGTTATAATCACTTTATAATGTTACAATGATGTTATGATGTTATAATAATGTTATAATAATGGTATAATAATGTTATAATGTTACAATGATGTTATAATGGTATAATAATGTTATAATAATGTTATAATAATGTTATAATCAGGCTCGTTTGGATTGGTGTAAACAAACTTTAAAGCACATTTAGATTTCAGAGGTGAAATACAGGAATAACAAAAACTGTTTTTATTGCAACTAATATCGTCTTTGTGATATTAAATATCACAATATTCAATATGTTGCTTCTGAATTTATTAGATTTTTATGTAGTCAGTGTAAAAATTTACATTTATAATATAAACTTACATCATTTATTCAAGGTTTTGATAAATAAAACATGACTTTTAGTTAAATAAACATTTAGTTTTGTTCAGTCTGAAGCTGAAGAGTCAAAATCAGGTAAATTTATCCTGATGATTGTTTAGTTTCACACAAATATTTTACAACCAAATAGAGAAATAAATTAAATTCATCAAAATAAAGCAGAGCCGTCCGAACAGAAAATATTTTTAATCTACCAAGTTTGAGACGTTTTTAACACAAAGAAAATAAACTGTTTCTTACTCCTGATTTTAAGGCCCTTTTTTAATTTTTGATTTTATTAAGACCTGCAGAATCAGTTCATTTTTAAAGAGACTAAAATAATAAAATAAATGTTTACATGTCAGAATTAGTGTGGAAACCTAAAAAAACCCACTAATTTAACTTGGACAAAATCTGTTTGTTGAMGAAAATATCTTAGAATATCTGCGTTAAATATAAAGTTTTGTGTTTATTGTGACTCTTTCATAAAACAAGAGAAAACAGTTTTAATTTGATGCAGAAGCTTTTTTAGCTTCTTCCATTTTAAATTGGTTTCCTTCATCATCCTCGGACTCCTCTCTTCGTCTCTGTCTTTGGTGGACGGGGGTTTGGTGGGGCTCGGGGGGGAGTATTATGTGATCGTCGGGGGAATTGAACACAAGAGCCGAGGCAGCAGCGGCCCGATGAATTATTGATGGGAATCTCAGCGTGACCCGCCTCGGTCTGCTCACTCCACTCCTTCTTCACCTCGCAGCCGGGTTAACCAGGCCAAACGGWGGGAGGGGGCCAAAGATGGAGGGCAGAGACCACCAGACCATTGTTTGGATGCCGTTCGCCTCCAAATGGAAGTGAATTAAGACGAGAGAACAAAGCTCCGAGTTACAGGATGGAATCAATCTCAACTTCCTTTCTGGTTTACCTGCATCATATCAGGAATAACTCAGGTTGTCTTTGTGTTACAAACAACCAGGGAGGGGCCGGGCCGGGGGCGGGGCAGTGGTCACCTCTAAAAAATCCACTACGTGTCCCCCTCAACAAGATGGGTTTATCCTCTTCAGTCCCAGCCTTTGGTTTGGTGTGAATTTTAAATTTACCCAGATCGTTCAGTGGTCCCATCATGACCCCCCATTAAAACCTTTCTGTCTGGCATTACGTGATTACTGATGCACGATAACTTGTGTTAGTGCATTATCTGTTCTGAACTTGTGGAATGACTCGCTCTTTTGTTTGAATCAGATCAGTGTTAAAGCTCTTTTTTATAATTAACGTACCTTATTTTTAAAAAATGGCCATTTGAGAAATTTTTTTATTTGATATACTTTAAGAAATGTCTGTTTTGTAAGAGTTTATTTAAAATAGTACAGTATAATTTTTAGTGTCATTAGGTTTTGGTCTTGTTTATGTTATGATCTTACCCATTTTTGACTAGTCTTATCTCCTGGCATGTTATCGGTTATTACTGGCTATCGGTCTTTAGAAGAAGAAAGTTATCAGTATCAGTATTGGTTCTTAAAATAAGTTAGATTCAAAGGACATTTGTTTTTGTTATTGATAATATATCATTTAAAATATTTTTCTTTCTGAAACAGTGCTTCTGACATAATCGTGCACAAATGATAACCTGTCAATCAAAGTGTGAATGCATTACGATCTGATCATACTTACTGGAAGACACACAGAGAGGCAGCAGCTCAGCATGGTAAACTGTGGCTAACGACGGTAAACTGTGGCTAACGACGGTAAACTGTGGCTAACAATGGTAAACTGTGGCTAACGATGGTAAACTGTGGCCAACGATGGTAAACTGTGGCTAACGATGGTAAACTGTGGCTAACGATGGTAAACTGTGGCCAACGATGGTAAACTGTGGCTAACGATGGTAAACTGTGGCTAACGATGGTAAACTGTGGCCAACAATGGTCAGCTGTGGCTAACGATGGTAAATTTGTCGCTAATGATGTAAACTGTGGCCAACGATGGTCAACTGTGGCTAACGATGGTAAACTGTGGTTAACAATGGTAAACTGTGGCTAACGATGGTAAACTGTGGCCAACGATGGTAAACTGTGGCTAACGATGGTAAACTGTGGCTAACGATGGTAAACTGTGGCCAACAATGGTCAGCTGTGGCTAA
>NW_013952974.1:171453-174148 GCF_001266775.1 Austrofundulus limnaeus
ATGGTAAACTGTGGCCAACAATGGTAAACTGTGGCCAACGATGGTAAACTGTGGCTAACGATGGTAAACTGTGGCCAACAATGGTAAACTGTGGCCAACGATGGTAAACTGTGGCTAACGATGGTAAACTGTGGCCAACAATGGTAAACTGTTTCCAACGATGGTAAACTGTGGCTAACAGTGGTAAACCGTGGCTAACAGTGGTAAACCGTGGCTAACAGTGGTAAACCGTGGCTAACGATGGTAAACTGTGGCCAACGATGGTAAACCATGGCTAATAATGGTAAACCGTGGCTAACGATGGTAAAACGTGGCCAACGATGGTTAACTGTGGCTAACAATGGTAAACCGTGGCTAACAAGGAGATAAAAGCTTCGGTCTTTAGTGAGAATGAACGGCTGGTTGTCAAGCTCCATCATTTCCATCATTAAATTCTTGATATCTGTGTCCTCTCTGGCAATTGTTTTGGATTTGTCCAAAGCCTCAGCAATGATTTAGGTCCTGATGAGTTCTTGAACGCTAGCTTGTTGTTGTTAGCGTTTAGCAGACAGACTTTGTGCTGCGTTCAGGAGGTAACGGACGTTACAAATTCTCAAATTAGGAGTAATTATTCTGAACTTTTTCTGTTTAGAATTGTAAAGTTTGTGTGTAACATACATGGTTAATTGGTAAAATAATAATAATTCTTGATGATGGTTGTTTTTGAGCACAGAGTATTCTAATTATTTTTCTAGTGAGAAAGTTGTTTTTTTCTGATGCCACTTGAACGGTGGTGGACGGGAAGCGGCTTGACCAAAAAGGATAAAAATTAAAAAAGCACTCTCACCACCACGCTGTCAAACGTACATATATTATCAATTGTGTTTATTATGATATCGGGCCGATAAGTATGACGTCATAATTCCCTGATATTGGGCCGATAAACCCCTAGTGATTATACAATATTTATTATTAACTCTAGAGTGTCGTTTGTTATTCATCCATCCATGTCGTTATAAATGAAATGTAAACATAACTGTTGTTTTTATTATCAAACTTCAGCCATGAGCAGGAGCAGATGTGCTTCTGCTAATCTGCTAGCTCTTTCGCTAACTTTGATAAACCTTAGCGGACATATTAGCTTTCCTGTCTTCAGCTGGACGGAGAAGCAGACAGAGAGACAGTCTTAGCGGTTAACTGTTAGCTTTCTCTAATTTTTATTTGTTTAGCTGTTAGTGTCTGATGTTTTGGCATGTTTAGCAGTTTAGTATTAGTGAAACTAACTTTCTGTAGATACCACACACGTCTATGGCAGCAAAACACAAAAATGGCTACAACTCAGTCCGTTGGASAGATAATGAGATAAAATTTGTCGTGATAGTAGCTGAGAGTCATCCCCGACAGAGGCTCTGAGGGCGAACAGACTGTGTGAGATCTTAGCTTAAAACTCAGCTCAAGGATCTTTTGTAAACCGTTTTTTGTGGGGTGGACACGTTTGTTTGTTGGGACTGACTCATCGTCTGTTTGTGTGTCGAGGTTCTGGTCCAAACATGTTCTGCGTCCTGCTAACGGGAACGACATCAGAAAGGAAGAACCCACTTAGAGTCAAATCGTGCAGCAAATCTGAGCGACTGAGCTGAAATATTTTCCATTTTATGCATCCTGTTGCAGGGAGACACCGGTGAATTATTGATGAGCTGGACTCTGCTTTATGAACTGGATTACCAGCAGGTACCGTGCACGTGTGCGTGCACGTGTGCGTGTGTGTGCTCCGACCTCCTGTACACGAACGGGCCGGTATCGATCCGTAACGGTGGGTTTTCAGGCTCGGGATGTTTGTGTGAGAAGCTTTGACAGATCCTCTGGTCTCCGTCTCGTCCCGTCTGAAACTCTGCTGTCATGAAGCCAAATCTGAAGAAAATTATTTATTAAGTTGTTTAAAGACGAATAAATCTGGATTTCTGTTTTAGCATTGTTGGAAAATTAGATCCAACGATAATTTAATCTTGAAGATCGTTAATTATCATATCCTGAATTTGCTACTTTATAGTTTAGAAAGTACTTGTTGAATTGACACAAAATTGTCAAAGACTGGATTAAGTCTATAACTGAGCTGCTCAGATCTGTTGAAGTGGGGTCATGTGGAAGTGTTATGAACAATAAATATCTTATCTGTTGCAGATAGTACATTGAAGGACCTCACTGTAAAAACATTGAATTTTACCATAAAGCACCAGAGGCTGAGTTTTACCATAAAAATCCATTAACAGTGAATGGCGCAGTACGGTTATTTATTCCTCTGATTTTACTGTACATTTCACCACTGAGTGCTGTTCTTTTAAAAACAAGAAAACATTATTTTAGACGAAAACGGTCTAAATTTCCCTGGTAAATATTGTATTTTTCCTGGTCCCGTTCGCTAGAATTTTACTGTATGACTTCGTTTGGCATCGTGAAATTTTTTCAGTTTTGAGTCTTTTAACTGTAACTTTCACAACTGAGAGTAGGGCTGCCACAAATGATTATTTTAATAATCGATTAATCACCGATTATTTTTTCGATTAGTCGACTAATTGGATCATATGTTAATTGAATATAAAACATAGAGCTTATCACGTCAGAATGCAGCTGCTATTTTATAACCATGGTTAGATTTTAGCTATATGCTAACTAAAAATAATAGCTGTGGAAGGTAAGTTCTGCTCTGCAGATATTA
>NW_013952974.1:174663-177218 GCF_001266775.1 Austrofundulus limnaeus
ATATATATATATATATATATATATTTTTTTTCTTTCAACTGTAAATTTCACAACTGAGAGCTGTTTTAATAGAAAATTGGTAAAAATAGGGATGTGCATTTTAGACAAAAACACTCTGACTCCATCTGGTAATTATGAAATGTTTCCGGTCCGGTTCAGTCCGGTCATCTATGTTGGTCAAACCTTTAAACGACCTCATGTTGAGTCCCACGATGTGAAGCTCATATGTTTTGTGAATGACTCATCTACTACCACACCAAATTTTAACTCAAATTTTGTAAAATTAAATTATTTATAACCATTTTTATGTTGGTTTGAGGTGTGTTGGACATGTCGGCCATCTTGAATTGGGCTCAGTGTCCCATGCAGACACGAGAAATGTTCTTATTTTTCTTTTTTTTACCATTAGATGTTAGATAATACGACAAATGGTTGTTTTTTTTCTGTTTTGGACAGTTTAATCTCTTTGTTTTATGTATTTTTACCCAGCAGACAAATATCTGAACCCATTAGACATGTTTGTTGGCTCCAGCAGATGTGGTGTTTAAGAGCAGCAGCAGCAGCCGGCAGTGGCGGTGTTGTTGTTGAGGGGGGTCGCAGAGACGTCGGCGAGTTTAGATGAGAAAATGGTGTTGCCACAGCGCCGCAGCTTTATTGGACCGGTCAAATCAAACGTGACACCTGGACTCTGGAGTCTTTCAGGTGTGGAGCTCAGAGGGTTTTCTAATTGTTGGAGCCTGAAATAAGGAAAGTAAAGAGTGTGTGGATAGATTTATTTATATCTTTAACCACTAAACTGAAAATAGTTACTATTTATACGTCCACCAGATTCAAAATGGCTGCCACAGCAAACTTAAAAACACCTGAAAGTCAAACCTTTTCAGGAAAACTCAGCTAAAAATTGATCTAGAATAAAAACATAAAAGAAACTTTCGTTCTTTGTGTAGTTGTACACCATAAACTATTGGTGAAAATGTCTGCAAAACATCTTATGAAGCTTTGGTGGGCATGGTTCTGCTAACCAGCTAACAGCTAAAATATTTTTTTCATTCAGTAGATTAGCTTTTTCACAAACTTTGAAAACTGATAGCAGACCAGTTAACTTCTGCTAAATCAGGTTTTGCCAACTGTAAGTTTGCTAGCAGCTAACAAGCTAAAATCTTAGCAGTTAGCTTTTAGCTTTTAGTGTTAGCTTCCTCTAATTTTTACTTGTTTAGCTGTTTAACATTAGCTACCATTAATTTTATTTACATATTTAGCAGTTTAGCATTAGTGAAGTAAACATTTTAGTTAGATTATGAGTTAGCGATGCTAACTGGACTGTCATGACGTGAAGTTAGCTTCCCAAAGCACAAAAATGGTTTTAACTCAACCTTTTTTTAATATATTGAGCTAAAATTTGGTTTTGTGGCTGACGGTAATCCTCAAAATATCCCTAAAGTTGCATTAATTAAAAATCAAGGAAAAAAATCATCTGTTTAACTTGTAGAGTCAACATGATTCAAAATGGCTGCAAGTCAAACATTTTTATATAAACACAGCTAAAATGTGTCAGATAGGAGATCTGCTAAAAGAGCCTTTAGTTCTTTGGTTAGCAGTATGCCATAAACTACTGGTAAAAATGTCTGTTAGCAAAATATCTCATGAAAGGAAAGGTTTGCTGCTTCACTAAATACAAAATTGGTTTTAACTCAGTCATTTTTAGACATTATGAGCTAAAATTAGGCTAGTAGCTGAGAGAAATCACCAACAAATGGCTATGCTAATCTAAAATTCAAGATGGCCCCCAAAGCTAACGCCAAAATAGCTATAACATAGCCATTTTTTGATACATTGAGCTAAAAGCTGGTGTGGTCGTAGTTGAAAGTAACCCTCAAATGTCACTCGAGTCATTTTGATTCAAGATTAAGAAAATTTAAAAAATCAGCTGTTCAAATTCAAGATGGCCGCCACAGCCAACTGACCTTAGACAGCTCAAAAACGACTGTAATTTAGTCAATGTTACAGATATTAATCTCTAATTTGCTGTGGTAGTAGCTGAGGTTGATCCTCAACACAGACTCTGAGCTAAACATGGTGCTAAACATTTATTTTTTAAATTTTGAGAAACTGTGGAGTCAGCTCTGTGTCTTTCAGCAAAATATTTCCCGAACCAATGGATGGATTTCACTAAAATTATCAGGGAATAATCTTTGGATGAGCAGCTACGGCTGGTTAACTTCTGCAGCCAACTGAAGTCAAGATGGCCGCCACAACCATCTGAAAAACCAATAACAAAAGTGGCTATAAACCAGTGGATTTTACAGATATTCAGCTATAATTTGGAGTGGTAGTAGCTGAGAGTCGTACACGTCGTGTACACAGGTTTGACTTCACGCTCGTGTTTCGACGGTCGGATCCTGAAACCCAACATGAGCAGTGAAGAGGCTCCTGTTGTCCTCTCTTCCTGCACCCGACTCCATTGTTTCTGTCTGCAAGTCTGTATTTTCTTCCCCTGAAGTGTGTGTGTGTGTGTGTGTGTGTGTGTGTGTGTGTGTGTGTGTGTGTGTGTGTGT
>NW_013952974.1:180035-182866 GCF_001266775.1 Austrofundulus limnaeus
GATGGTTGGATGGATGGATGGATGGTTGGATGGATGGATGGATGGTTGGATGGATGGATGGATGGTTGGATGGATGTTGGTTGGATGGATAGATGGTTGGTTGGATGGATGGATGGATGGATGAACCAATGGATGGTTGGTTGGATGGATGGATGAACCAATGGATGGTTGGTTGGTTGGATGGATGGTTGGTTGGTTGGATGGATGGATGGATGGATGGATGGTTGGTTGGTTGGTTGGATGGATGGATGGATGGATGGATAGATGGTTGGTTGGATGGATGGTTGGTTGGATGGATAGATGGTTGGTTGGATGGATGGATGGATGGATAGTTGGATGGATGGATGATGGATGGATGGTTGGATGGTTGTATGGATGGATGGATGGATGATGGATGGATGGACAGATTAAGGCTTTTTATTAATATGTAACATCAGTATCAGTCATCTCTTCTGAAGTGAATAAACTCAGTATTTTCTGATCAAGCTGCTGAAAAGACCTGAWACATCATCAGATTCAGCTGTGGTTGTGGAGTTGGACCCTGCTGCCATCATTCGTTCCTGTCTGAATAAAACATTCACTGTGTTYTAAAAGAAGAGGTTCATCTCATACATGAAACAGAAACAAAGTGTCTTCAGTCTGTTTCCGGTTATCCTCTGAGAGCGGAAGGAGGGAAGCATCATGGTGCATTACACACACACACACACACACACACACACACACACTCAGACCTTCTTTGTTCTTCAGCCAGAGCCGAATAATTAACTTTAAAGCATTAAAACAAGTTAATACCTAAAATCTGTTGAAGAAATTTTAAATCTGTTGGTTCCTGCTGGAAGAAAATCCAGTGCTGTACTGGAGGGAGATCATGTAAAGACTGACAGACGCCTCAAACACAAGTTAAGCCCACCTCAGATTATATGAGTAACAAAAAAAAAACAGAATAATGTCATTGACTGTACTTATTTTAGTTACTGCTGGGTTGATCGGCTCGTTAAAGAGTCATTTGGGAGCGAAAAGCCAATTCTTCTTGTTGAGCCGAACCCTGGAAAAGATCCATAAATCCCATCACCACTGACAGTCAGGACACATACAGCTCAAGGATTTTGATAGTTTTTTTCTAAAATACTTGAATTTGATGGTGAATCTTTGGCAGAGGTCTATAAAGTACTTGAAAAAAAATAACTACTGTTAAGTAAAAGTATAAATACCTTAACAGAAAATGACTTTGGTACAAAATAAATGTCACTGTTGAGAAAACTACTTAAGTAAAAGTCATAAAACTGTTCACAAAAATTGGGAAAGTAGAAGTAAAAGTAAAAGTACTTTTCCACGCTCTCTAACAAATAAACTGTTAAATTTACAGAACCAAACTGGCTCCACAAAACCAAATTAATTAAACTGGTCAATTTCTTTATAATAAAATATGTCTATCGCCTCAGATTTACTCTTACTAGGTTTAGTGGAAATAGTTGATATGATTTAGTTGAGTAAATTCAACACTTATTTTTTAGAGCACATAAACAACTCCTGTCATGATGAGTTCAGACAGATTTAATTTATAACAAGTAACTAGATGTTAAACTTTAAAGTAAAGAAGTAAAAGTATCAATTATAGGTTTTAAAAGTAACTAAGTAAAAGTAAAAGTCACGATTTAAAGAAATACTTGGTAAAATTACAAATCCTCAAAAAANTCATCATTTACCCAGAATGCTTTGTGTGGAAATAAAATGGCTCCATCCATGTTAAAATGTATTTTTAAACTTTTAGTTTCAAAATTATAAAATCTAAACATCCTACAGTACTTTTTACAGACTTTATTTTACAATTAAAATAAATGTTTATTAAATAAAGTCTAATTTTATAACTAATCATGGATCCCTTTAAAACAAAAACGTATAAAAAGATTTTTAGGACTTTTATTGTGTCATAATCCAAGCTCACAAAATGGCAGAATATTTTACGTTCAAACCATGACAGACGAGCTCGTCTGCAGTCAGCATGTTAACCACACGTCTGTGTGTGAGACCGCACGGCTGCAATAAAGACAGGAAGACAAAATCACAGAGCAGAAAGTAAGCCTCAAACAAACGGTCCTTGAGTGAAAACTGAGTCTGACTGAAAACGATCCTGATCTGTGAGCAGCAGGAGGTTCAGACGGTCAAACACATCAGTTTTTATGTTTCTGCAGTGTTTTATGTAGCAGATACGTCACTTCAGAAACGATGGGAGTTAGGTGTGTACTCTGAGGAGATCTGAAAACACAACAAGAATATCTCCCACCTGGTGACACCTCATTGTTTTCTGTCTGATGATGGTGGATGATAAGTTAATGGATGTAGAAGCTGATGTTCCATCTGGAAGATTTTTATTGAGCGAAGAACAGAAAAAAAGGACTTCTCTTATTTTTTAAAATACATATTTTCATGTCTGGAAAGAAAACTTAAGGTAAATAAATGACCTAAATTTATACCATCAGTGGGCTCTATTTGTGCAAATACGTTCTSTCTGATAACCTGACGAAACACATTTTAAAAATTTATTTATTTTTCAGAATCAGTCAAATAAATATGGTTAAATTCTTTTATTTCAATATGTTGGTTTAATCAGAACGAATGAGTCAAAAACAGACGACAGAAACCAAACGGCGTAGAGGAGGGTGGTGACATCAAACCCCTCTGAGGCGATTTCCTCATCAGGTCGATGACATCACTAAGCCGCGAGTGGCTGCGATTGGTCGGTCCGTTTGTCCCGGTAAACAGGTTGAGATACATCACTTTAAGTGTGTGTGTGTGTGTGTGTGTGTGTGTGTGTGTGTGTGTGTGTGTGT
>NW_013952974.1:184223-185461 GCF_001266775.1 Austrofundulus limnaeus
AAGAAATACTTGGTAAAATTACAAATCCTCAAAAAATTTACTTAATTACTGTAACAAAATAAATGTACTTAGTTACTATAAACCTCTGATGTTTGGAAAGTTTTAAAGTTTTGTTTTTTCGGCTGATAACGGGATGGAGCTAAAGATCATCTGCAGTAATGAGGGCATTGCTCTGGGCCATCTAAATTCCAGCCTGTGGTCATAAGTTTTGGATCATGACCAGAAGAACCAGATCCTGGATCCACGTGTCTGAAATGGTCAACCTCCATAGGGTGGTCCAGGTCAACCTCAGGTTGCTAATGGTCCTCATCAAAAGAAACACGCTGAGGTGGTTCATCTGATTAACATGCCTCCTGGGAGGTTTCCAAGGCATACTGCATTAGGAGGAGATCCTGGGCCTGACCTAGAACTCTTTGGAGAGATTATACGTAGACCTTGTCTGAGCTGGGACCTCCCCAGAAAGAGCTGTGCTGGAGAGAGGGAGGTCCAGGATTCCTTCCTGGGCCTGTTGTTTTTGTGACATGACCATGGTTGGTTGGTTGGTTGGTTGGTTGGTTGGTTGGATGAATGGATGGATGGATAATGGATGGATGGTCGGTCGGTTGGATGAATTATGGTTGGTTGGTTGGTTGGTCGGTTGGATGGATGATAGTTGGTTGGTTGGTTGGCTGGTTAGTTGGTTGGTTGGTTGGTTGGTTGGTTGGTTGGTTGGTCGTTCGGTTGGATGGATGATAGATGAATGTTGGTTGGATAGATGATAGATGAATGATGGTTGGTTGGTTTGGTCGGTTGAATGGATGATAGATGAATGATGGTTGGTTGGTTTGTTGGTTGGTTGGTTGGATGGATGGTTGATGAATGTTGGTTGGTTGGTCGTTTGGTTGGATGGATGATAGATGAATGTTGGTTGGTTGGTTGGTTGTTCGGTTGGATGGATGATAGATGAATGTTGGTTGGTTGGTTGGTTGTTCGGTTGGATGGATGATAGATGAATGTTGGTTGGTTGGTTGGTTGGTTGAACGGATGGATAAATGGATGAATGATAGATGGTTTGTTGGTTGGTTGGATGTATAATAGATGAATGATGGTTGGTTGGTTGGATGGATGTATAATAGATGAATGATGGTTGGTTGGTTGGATGGATGTATAATAGATGAATGATGGTTGGTTGGTTGGATGGATGTATAATAGATGAATGATGGTTGGTTGGATGGATGGATGGATGGATGGATGAATTA
>NW_013952974.1:187101-188269 GCF_001266775.1 Austrofundulus limnaeus
CTATAATATTGTCCTAATATTCCTTTATTGTTGTAATATATTGCAGTTTAGTGTCAACAATTGCATTGGCAATTTGGCCTCTTTCAGCACACATACAAACTTAACACTGGGAAAGCTTACTGCAACAGCTCCTATAGTCTCATGGTGAACATTATGGGCTTTCATGCGGGAGATCAGGGTTCAATCCCAGCCATAAACAAAATGTTTCATTACAACTACATATTTTCTAATTGTCATATTCTCACACAATTACTCTCATTACAAACAACTGCTGACTTGGCAGACACAAGCTGGTACTTGATTAACAAACACATTTCAACTTGGTCACAGTTCAAGCTACAGGCAATAGCATGCTACGAGGCAATGCACACTTGTTTTTTACATCGTAAAAACCCATGTCTAGTTATAATCAGTGTGCATTACCAATGCAATGCACACTATTGTGATTCATTTCCCATCCAAATCATCTCAACTTTGCCATGCTTCTCCTCCTGCATACTTTGTCCTAGAGCTGCCATTGTAATTTATATCTGTAAAGCTCCTGTGCCAAATGATGGCTATGCCTTTTGGTGCCTGTAAAACTTATAGTTTTTGAAATATTAATGTTTAATAAATTATAATGGCTGTCAATGCAGCCTTGTAATGGTGCAATACTGCCCCATGCTGTACTCAACTTTGTACTGCTCCATACTTTAATAATATTTTACCTCAATGGTTCAGTGTTTACATTACTAATATGATTGTATTTTCATGTTTTACTATAATATTGTCTTAATACTGCTCTATTGTTGTAATATTATGCAGTTTAGTGTCAATAATTGTATTGACAATGTGGCCTCGTTCTGCACACATACAAACCAACCCCTGGCACCACACTCCGCCATAGCTCCAACAGTCTAATGGTCTATGTCATGGGCTTTCATGTGGGAGATCAGGGTTYGAAACCCAGCTAATGCAACTTTAACAAAATATCTCTTCCAACTTCATATTGTCACACAATTACCTTAATTAAAAACACCTGCTGACGTGACAGGCACAAGCTGGTTTAGAAAACATTTTAATTTGGTCAAAGCTCATTCTGCAAGTCCAACGTTGCAGGCAAAGCCATTCTGCAATGACATGCTACATGGCAATGCACACTTGTTTTTACATCGCAAAAACCCATGTC